>NW_011887780.1:789172-800179 GCF_000806365.1 Fopius arisanus
AAAATTAAAATTAAATACGTCAGTTTTTTCAAAAAAAAAAAGAAATTTCGCGCATAAATAAATCTGGGGATTTTTGAACAATAAATTCAATTATTTGGGTTGTTAATTATAAATAATTATGATAATAATAAAGGGTATGGTAGATTTAATTGTTGATGATTGGGGAATAATTTTTGATTCTGATGTTGAAAATCAGGCAATTATTTAAATAATTGAAATTAAAGGTGATTAATATCTGGTGAATGCGTGAGTGTCTTGAAAATATGTCAGAGATTTTTCAAAAAAAAAGAATTTTCGCGCTTAAATAAATCTGGGGATTTTCGAACAATAAATCCAATTATTTGGTTTGTTAATTATAAATAATTATAATAATAATTAAGGGTATGGTAGATTTAATCGTTGATGATTGGGGAATTAATGTTGATTCTGATTTTGAAAATCAGGCAATTATTTAAATAATTGAAATTAAAGGTGATTAATATCTGGTGAATGCGTGAGTGTCTTGAAAATATGTCAGAGTTTTTAAACCTCTGGTGTCTCATTGCCATTCCATAACGCAATGGTTTTCGTAAGAGTACGTGGGCATTCGGTGTTATAGAGATATCTCGATATATTATTATTTATACAATTGATTTGATTGGAATTCGCGGGGGCGGGATATCGGGGATTTTTTTGGCAGAAGCCACTCGAGGCGCCGGAAGTATTTCGAGCAGAAATAGATAATCTACATTTATTTGGTAATTAATTGGAGTCAATTATCCTTTTTAAATAATAACAAAAAGATTATTTATTGATAATAGTTCAGAAATAGATAATCCAGGAATTATCAACTGAATTTTTAATATTTCATTTCAATTGTTTCAATTCGGTTGTTGAAAAAAAATTATTTCGAGAGACGATTAATTTTCTTGATTAAAAATAATAGTTAGGGATTATTATTAATTTATTGAGTCAGTCCTTTTTCTATGGACTACATTTATTTGTTAATTAATTGGCGTGAATTATCCTTTTTAAATAATTACAGAAAGATTATTTATTTATAATAATTCAGAACTAGATAATCCAGAAATTATCAAATGAATTTTTAATGGTTTGTTTAATAAAAAATATCTGTTCCTCTTAGTTGTTGAAGAAAAATTATTTTGAGAGATAATTAATTTTCTTGATTAAAAATAATAGTTAGGGATATTATTAATTTATTGAGTCAGTCCTTGGGAGTAAAAAAAAAACCTTCAGTCCCACACTAATCACTGAAACCCACGACTAAAGGAAATATTCTTTTGATTTTCGATGCCGGAACGAGAGTCCCATTGAAAAACAGGTAATTTACATTAACGCATAATCAATTATCGAGTCGATGCTCGATAAATCGAAAGTCATCATTTTTTAATCATAAAAATGATAGAATAATAATAATTTATAAAATTTCAGGAAAAACGCGAATCCACGATTCGAACAATTTAATATTTATAATAATTATAGAATTAATTAGGTGAAATTTCAGATTTTTTAAATTTGATTTAATGAATTTAAAATCGAATTGTGAAGATTGAAATTGTTAATCCCTGATTTTTGCAAATAATAAATAAATAAATAAATGAATGATAAATCTTCATTGTTGTAACCATTTTTGTAATGACAATTGATGAAAATAAATAATAATTTATTCAATTTCTTTGTAGATCTCGCAATTCCACTGCTATAAATAAATAAATGGACTAATTACTGATAAATCCTCATTATTAATAAATCTAAATATGAATAAATTAATAAAACCCAAAAGTTATAAAATAGTAACGAATGGAGCGAAAAAATTGGCGATTTTTTAAAGATCTGTTGTCAAATGGTGGAATAAAGATTCGAAAATAGCAGAACGAGTATCGAACACGCGACGAGCGTGTCTTCCTGAGAGACATGAATCAATGATCAAAACAATTCCATATTTACGATATTTAATCCATAAAATAGTCTCTCGGGAAAGTCCGTGGTACGTCGCGTTGAGTCTCGCTGTTGCGTCTAAGAATAAAACGTAGGGGGCAGCCATATTTGGCAATGGACAACAGCAAAGTCCCCATGCCACTACCCACTTTGCTAAACCACCAGCATCATCAAATTATCAAATCATCAACCCCATCTCCAATCGCAACCCCAATAAATTCAACTCGTATTTCCCTATTCACCTTTTGGTAATAAATCTCGTGGGAGGGGCCTCCCACCCATCAATCGATCCATTCTCATTGACAATGTCCTAATTTTTTATCTTCTATCTCCCATTATTATTATTAACTACTGCATGTTACCTCGTTCACTCTAAAAAACAGAATACGAATAAATAAATAAAAACTTCAAATATCTCCTCTCATCGAAAAATTGAATTGCAAAATGAAAAATTAAAAAATTCCGAGCAATATCTCAAATTGTTAATTAATTAAGAATTTCGAAAACCGGAATATTTTATTCCCTCCGGATTATTTGTTTATTTATATTTATTGAGATTTATTGAGATTTTATTTAAAATAAAAATTATTTACGATTTATTTTTTTCATTAGCGGTTCGTTTTGGCTTTTTTAATGGATCATTCGGGATTGTTTATTTATAGTGATTGTTTATGGAGTCGATGGGGGATTTATTCGTCAGGACTGACCCGTTTTATCAATCAAATTTCCTCCAACAATTTCCCGAGTGAAAACGTCGGTGGCCGAGTGCCAACAGCATCTCTCGTCTCGTCGTCTCCGAGGAATTTTTTTTTCCTAGATTTCCTTTTACCCGGGATGAAAGGCCGAGGAAGAAAGGGAAAACGTGGAAGTTGTTTTCACGTTTATCTGGGGAATAAAAGCAGACGAATTATCGTGGAGAGGTGGGAGATGCAACAACAAAATCGATGCCCAAGTGTGAGAAGAGAATTCAGGAATTCCAGGTGAAATTCCTGAGAATTTACAGGTTCTCGTGAAGAAGACTTACCAGGGGTTATCAGACGTTTGTTTTTCCATTGTTGTCTTTCACATAACTGATCACTGAAACACAAAATTTTCCGAGAGAACGCGATTGCTCCAGGAGTCGATGATTTTTATCGGTGAGACACTGGTTTTAGTTTTTCCGAGGATACCTTCCCGGTAATCGTTTGCTCGGGATTATCGCGTAATTAGGATGTGTAATTGTCGAAAATTGAAGTGAAAACACCGAAGTATCGAGTCGACAACAGTCGACAATACTGGATAACACGAGAGATGCAGACAGAAGACATCTGTGGTACCAGCGCCCAACGACTTTTTTATCAACTAAATAAAAACCTCTGATTGGCCACCCATAGCACACGTAAGTTGTCATTGGATGAAAAGTGAGGGAACATTCAAAAAGGAATTATGCGATGATAATTCAATTACAGGGGTTACAGGTCTAAATGACACATGGAAATTTCGACACTATTTTTAACAACATTATAATTATTATTTCAATGATTAATTAATTAATTCATAATTCATTATTGTTATGTGATCATCATTAAATTGTGATTGCATTAATAAATTATTAACTTGCGTATATCAATAATTTTTCTTATTTTGTTGACAATTGTGTTGAATTTTAATTATTATTTAAACATGTAATCGATAATTGACATTGCACACGGGCAAATAAAAAAATATTAACAATTTGAAAACAATAAAATACGATAACTGATTAAAAAAGTTGAATTGATAATTTCCATGAAATTGTATTGACGTAATTGGAATAATTAAAATATTTGACTGGAAAGAGAATAAATAGTGATTAATGTTCCGGTGTAATTGATGAAATTATTGAGAAATAATGCATTTTGGATTAATATAAAAATTTATTGATTTCAACAGATTAATTCGATCTGCGACATAAATATTCACTTACACGACCTAGAAGAATGACCCACGACTGGAAGAAACTACTGTCCATCAACTACCCAAATTGCTCATTATGTCCATTATATTACAATTAAATTCCCTCGACAAATGATAAATCAGAATAAGTGCATGCTTTTCGAGATGAGTATTTCGCGAATATCTCAGAACTGAAGAGAGATATGAATATTTTTCACTCCACATTTTTTGTACAGAAATCTAAGTTGTACAAAAAAGGTAATTACGAAAATATCGATATTTTCTTTTAATCTGGAGATATTGAGAGAAAACTCTCGAGAAAATGTCAACTTATTTTACCACTTTGTTACGGAATTAATGAATTAATTAGTAATAGGAGAGGGGATTGACATTCAGGTATCCCTATTGGGGAGGTCCTCCCATCATTCCTATGGAGGGCATTCCCTGCATACCGTAGGGCCCCTGGGGTGGGCCCTGGCCAGCCATGGGGGAATGCATCTGCATGGCTGGACTCTGGATCTGCTGGGTTGGGGTGACTTGTCCAGCTGCTGGGGATCCAACCACCTGGGGCATCACTGGAGGCTCTGAGGGGAGCGTCAAGTTCGCCATGAGATCCCTCACTGCTGGGAACAGCGAACACTCCGGGTAATTAACTCCTGGATATTCAACGAAACGTTTCAGCTGCATCGAGGCTGCTGCTGTTGATGGTGATGGCGCTGAATCACGTCTCTCTGCTAATTGCGTCAGGTTTGTCTGCACATCGTACACCAGAGGAAGGGCCAGGGACAGGGGCTCTCCCTGGTAAGGCACTCCGACTCTTGTTAATTGGATCTAGAAATAATTTAAATAAATATTTAAATTCTCAACATTTTTTCACCTGAATTAATAAAAAAAACTCTGATAAACTCTGATAAAATGCTAGAAATTAGATGTCAACTCACAAAGAATAGGATTTTGTTCTTGCAGACGAGGACACCAGCCATACCAGTTGGCACAATAGCAGTGGCTGAAGGTGGTACCTTGAGACACCACTGTATCGACCACTTGAGCTGCTGCTGCTGTACGAGTCCAGGTACGAGCTCGAGCTTCATAATCTGAATGAAATCCTTCAAAACATTGAAAGGTACATTGAGCATTCTGCCAAATCCGGACAAAGTATTGGGTTTATACGGTGGAGCAGCAGCCCTGGTGTCAAAGAATTTCTCAATAATCTGCAGCTCCTCGAGTGTCCACTTGTCCGTGTGCTCAGGCAGTGGCTGCACCTTGATGTGAAGTGACTGAAGATGCTGAGGATTGAGAACAACTCTGCACTGAAGAGTCTCAACTTTGAAATGCACAACCCCAGGTTCAGTGCTATTAATGCTCGTGAGACAGTCATCAGTCTGAATGAACCTCTGGAGCTGTCTCCTCATGTAGACACACCCGAGGAATCTCTCCAGAGGTGATAGATCAGGCCCAGGAAGTCCCGAGGGATGTGCCGAGGGTGAGCAGAGGATATCCAGAGCCTCATACGTCAAGAGAGTTGGCACAGCCCCAGCCCACGATCTCTGTGGCAAAACCCTGGAGATGTGACTCCCTATTTTGTGGTCTGAGGGCTGGGGACTGTGAAGAGCTGCATGAGCTGGATTTTGTCCAGGTCTAGCTGGTGATGGTCTTGGAACGCTTGGAGAACCCGGCCAGTTTGATGCAGCTGGTGATGCCATGCTCTGAGAGCTGGGAAAAGGACTACCATCGATGTGCCCTTGCATGAATGAACTCGCTGGTGAATGCCCAACCTGGACATTGCTGCAGGGACCTGGTGACGACGTGGGCATCAGTCCAGCAGGACTGGGTACGTGCATTTGATTGAGAGGACTATTGGCAACAAGACCAGACCCTGGTGACGGATGAGGTAGCATATTCGGTGTATTTGGTGGGAGTGATGGAGGTGATGCTAAATTAAAAGATGTGGCAGGACTACTGCCAAAACTCTGATGCTGACTTGCCTGCGAGATATTGGCAGTGTGTGGACTAGCTGGCGTATGAGGATTCGAGCCAGATGGGGGTGTCAAGGGTGGATGGAACCTCAATCCATCCCTCTGCTGTGCTGGTGACTGAGGACCTCCCCGATGATGACTCATAAATCCTACCCCAGGCCCTTCCGAGTCCATCGTCACCGGCGACGGTGGATTATCATCCTCGGACTGTGATCGCCTCCTGAACACTGCACTCTCGTCCACGTACTTCGATAAAAATGTCTTGAGACCCTGAGTGGGTGTGAACTCGTCGACAACATTGCTGCGATCAAATCTGGAGTAAGCACCATCCCTGAGTGACACGAGTCCACCACCTCTCACCCTCAGCTCCAGGCAGTACATTCCCTGGTAAGCAAGACGAACTGATGTCACTGATTGGGGCATAATCGTGAATGTCTGGACGGGAACCTGGGGACGAGTATTGAGAATTCCTAGTTGAGGGATTATGGGGAGTTTGCTGATGGAGATGAGGGGCTGGAGGGTTTCGTTGAGGTAGAAGATAATCTGGGCGAGATTTCTGTGACGATTCAGATGTGCCTCGAGCTGCTCCTTCATCAGGGAGTGGGCATTGATCCCTGTGTTGGTGGGACTCTTCCCGAAGACGAGCTTGAATGCCTTGTCAGTTGTACTCCAGTGGACAATTACCACAGCTCCTCTATTGGGACCGTAAGACAGGATGAGTTTGTTGTAACTGAAGGATTTTATGCTGACCATATTCCTGAGATTGTACTTCTCCATCTTGAAGTACTCCGAGAGGTCCTGGACGATTGAGTACAGGTGGACAATTTGGGCCCAGTTGTTGAGGAGAGCGTCGACTGTTTTCGAGACAGTATCAGCTGTTCCCATGTCGTACTGGAAGTAGACAGGACGACGGAGACCCTGTTCCTTGGGATGACTACTTGTCAGGGGACTCGAGTAAAATACAAACTCTGCCATCCACGTTTTAGTCATTCCCTTTCCCTGTACTCTGATTGACACGCTCAGCAGGCGTTTCAGAAGGGCCTGCCAACCTGGGCTTCCACTTATCGAGGGGCTGGGGGCTGGTAGGAGCACTGGTTTTAGCACCAGGGCTGTCGCATTGGCTTCCACCTGAAGCCCTTGGTGAGCGATGTCTCGTTTTGTTAACTGAAATTACATTTTATCGAGTTTAGAGATTAATTCAATCGACTTTACATATATTTAAAATAATTATTATCATCTTTAAATTAATAAATCGATTTAAATATATTTTATTTATTATCCATGATTATTATTGCTTGTAAAGATTTAATTATAATTCAGGAAAATGAATGTGAAATCAATTTATTAATCAAAAGTGCATTAATAAAATATTGAAAAACTGAATTTCTGATGTTAAAAATTGAATAAAAATGTGAATGAGTCCCTGAAACCTGATATTTATAAAAAGTAAAAAATATTTATCCACTTGTTTGAGTCTCACCTCTAGGGCTAGAGTGATGAATGGAATTCTCTCGTCGCAGAGTGCAACAACGTGGGCCAGCTCTGGTATAAAATAAGCCGGATGCTTTGGTCTTCTACTCTGGGGCGTCCCCGAGGTGTCCTGACGTCCATTGGCACCAGTGCTACGCCGCTTGTTCCCCTTATCGGTAACGTCTGTAATGCACCCCCCATCTTGTTCATTAATTCCTAAAAAATTGATCTGTTAATGCCAATTTCGTTTATTCATAAGATCCAACGAAATCGGTGGAAATAGCCAGATGTTAGATTGTTGGATTATTCCTCTGGATTATAAAGCTAATCGACGAAACATTCACGTCCCACACCTTCTGGATTATTTATTTAACAATTAAAGAGGCATAATTAAGGGCTGGATGGAGTATCTCGGAAAGATAATTTACTACAAAATTGGGATTCCTAATTACTCCGCCAATTAATTGTTTTTTCCGATAATTGTTAGCTAGCGTTCTAATCGTTGACAACCGCTAGAACGCTAGCTAACAATTATTTAAAAAAAACGATTAATTACCAGAGTAATTAGGAATCCCAATTTTGAAATAAATTATCTTTTCCAGATAATCCAACCGGTCCTTAAATTAAAAATCAAATCATTTGTCAGTCATTCATTGTCTAATATTTATCATCAATGATCCACTGCTCTCTCTCTCTTCGCCAGAAGAATTACTGTTTTTCTTGATGATTTTCTTTAAATTATGAAAATAAATTTAATTTACACAGCCATGACGTTGGAATTGTTTTAATAAATTAACGTACCACTGTCAACACTTGTAAATGGACCATGAGTGATAACGAATGTGTCAAACTCTATCAGACTCTGGAGTTTCAGGTACATCTTGGGAATCTCTGACTCTATATTCTCGTCCTGGGCATTGCTCTCTGCTGAACTTGGTTTGACACTTGCCATGTAGAATGAACATTCAATTTCACAAGGTGAGGATTCTTTCTCCTTGAACGCAACAATCTGGAAAAACAAAACGCAAAATTTTAGACATCCAGAGCACCAAAGGAATTGGATAATTTTGGACAATTCTGGAATATCAATGGAGTTAATAAAAAAATATATAATTGACTTGAATTTCGCCTGAAAAATTTTCAACTGACCAGTAAAACGGTGGGATGCCGATGAAGCCTGACCATCATTCGATGCCTGCTGATGTTGGCCATGGGGAACTCAGGATTATGAAGAATGGGTAATTTCTCATGAGGTGTAGCCGGAAGATGCTGGAGTGTTTTCTCGCACCTCCTCTGGGTGATCCAGAATCTGAGTTCGGAGATGAGGGACGGTAGCCTCGAGTGATCATTATTAAGAGCTTGTGTGAGCTCAGGTACAAGTGGTGCTTCATACTGAGGCACATGACACTGAAGCATTCCAGTATGGGTATCAACAGTGACGAGAAGTAGTTCAGCCCTGAGACAAGGCTGAAGTATGGGAACAGCGAGAATAGCTGGTGATCCATTCAACGTGCACTCTACATCCTTGAGCATACCCTGGATCTCCTGCTTGAGCTCATTGAGTCTGTTCCTGGTTCTGATGTAGATGGTGTGAACAAGAAGACACTCCATGGAGAGTTGCTCAGACCTGATAGCCCTGTCAGCAATTTCCTCTTCCTTGGATCCAAGCGATGGCACATGAACGACAGCAAGTGGTCTCGCAGGATCACTCTGATCAACCTGAACAGATAACTTGTAACCGAGCTCAGACCTTGGATCCTTGGTGGTAAGCTCCCTCCAGTAGGATATCGATAGCCCCTTACCAGGGACATACTCATCCACATGAATATGATCATCCAATCGATCCCTGATGAGCCTCAGGGTCTGCGAATATAGCACCTCAAGCTGCAGGGACTGACAGAAATAATGAAGAATGTAGTAAACCTCTGACAGGGAATTTGAACTCTCAGCTAATCTCGCCTGCACCACCTGGTGCACGTATCTCGTCTGCAGGGGATGGACCAGGGCTTTGCCATCACCAGTCTCTCTATCTGACACCAGAATCTCGAGATCCAGAAGCCTCCAGGGAACGTTGGGGCCGTCTCCCATGACAGTCAGTGACACTGAGAACTCCTGCTCGACCAGGAATGTCACCCTACCAGCCTCGATCTTCAGGTTTCTCATCTGGGGAAGAAGATTTCCAGTGACAAGCCGATGTTGGATCACTTGATTCAGCCTCTGGAGTGTCGTTCGCTTCTCCACAGGTGTTATTGGATCTGGTGGAACGATTCTCTCCCTGATGCAAGCAGGTAGGCGTCCGTAGGTGCCTGTTGTCAGGACCTCGACAGCTGCTGGGATGTGGAAATTGGGGAGACGTGCGTGGACCAGTGTCTCTCTGGCCATTCGTGCTAACATATCAGCTGTGTCTACAAACAGGAGTGACTGCTTGTCCAAGAAGTTCATTATGTGGGCGGATTTGTCGACTTTTGAGGCGCTATTTGCCCATTTAACGAGCGCCAAGAGACGAACGAATAGTTGACGAGTGCGGGCTGAATAATTCCAGATCTCGATCTTTCGCTCCATGTCGGTTTTCCTGGGGAGGAGCTCCGCCAGGACTGTCAGCTCGTGGTATGTACGTTGGATTATAAAATCGATTAACATACCCAGGGATATCGAACCACCACGGTTGCCCTCCTGGGGCATGCTGTTGGCTACTGGGGTCTGATGACCCTCCAAGGGCACTGGCGCCATTTTTTCAAGGATTTTTCGCTAGTTGTTCACCTTTTTTGACATCAGATTTGCAGGTTGTGTTGACAATCCTCTGGGGTCCAGAGTGATCAAGATATCATGTCTCCAGGAGATTATTTTGCATCCTCGGAGAGGTACCCAGGGCTTTTCAATTCGGGAGCGTGTTCTCGGCTTCCTGGGGCTTTCCCAGCGATTTCCACGGTTTTTTAATGGAGTTCACTGAAGTTTTTGGTTTTTTTTTTTGAGGAACGCGTTCTGTCACGTACGTACACGAAACACCGGAGTTCGACTGTGTTCGATGGGTCGATTGGGTCGACCTTTCGATTGTTCGAGAGCTCGAACCAGTAGTGCCCTCTGTTCCAATCGAAATTTTAAAAACTAACTCGACTGCAGAACGAGCGGAAGGGGGAAGCCACATCTTGTGGAATATCGAATGAAAAAATTTATTCAATATATTGAAGATATACGACTAATTAAATTTTGTTTTTATAATGAGCGTGTTGTCTAATCGGCAGCGTGCTTGGCTGGCACGCAAACGGCTAGGGTTCGATCCTAGCACCATTCATTTTTTTTTTAATCAAAATAATTCCAATTTTTTTTTTTAATAAACGTCTAATCAATAGGAATATCGTTTAAAAACTGAATAGCTCCTCAACGTTCATGTTCCCCTGATACTTTTTCAAAAATTTCGAAAAATGTTAAATTTCAAATTTAAAAATTTTGAATTTTCGCGCCTGAATGAAATACCGACCGTCGGTAATGCAAGTCCCTGAAATACCAACAGCTGGTAATGTGTGTCCCTGGTATGCCGGCAAATGGTGAAAAGATCGAGTAGTAAAGTATCGGGTAAAAAAGTATAAGTATAGAAATTGAAAAATTCAAAATTTTTGAAAAAGTATCAGGGGAACATGACAATCGAGGAGCTATTCACTGAAATTTTCACTGAAAGTGAAAAATTCGAAATTTTTGAAAAAGTATCAGG
>NW_011887780.1:800189-819600 GCF_000806365.1 Fopius arisanus
TATCAGGGGAACATGACAATCGAGGAGCTATTCACTGAAATTTTCACTGAAAGTGAAAAATTCGAAATTTTTGAAAAAGTATCAGGGTAACATGAACTTCGAGGAGCTATTCACTGAAATTTTCACTGAAAGTGAAAAATTCGAAATTTTTGAAAAAGTATCAGGGGAACATGAATGTCGAGGAGCTATTCACTGAAATTTTCACTGAAAGGGAAAAATTTGAAATTTTTTAAAAAGTATCAGGGGAACATGACAATCGAGGAGCTATTCACTGAAATTTTCACTGAAAGTGAAAATTCGAAATTTTCGAAAAAGTATCAGGGGAACATGAACGTCGAGGAGCTATTCATTTTTTAACCAATATTTCGATTTATTAGCCAGTTAGAAAAGAAAAAATTGGAATTATTTAAAAAAAAAAATTGAATGACGGCGGGATCGAACCCGTGCCGTCGGCGTGGTAGGCAAGCACGTTACCAATTAGACAACGCGCTCATTATAAAAATAAAATATCATTAGTGGTATATCTCCAATATATTGAATAATTTTTTTCATTTGATATTCCACAAGATGCGTCTTCCCCCTTCCGCTCGTTCTGCAGTCGACTAAATTTCAGTAAAACAAATAAAAAACAAAAACCATTCATACCACAGAAAATAAAATTCACCCCGTCGACTTGATGGCCACCCCAGCATTGCATGTGGCACCCTCCCTCTCTCGGGGTGCAGTACTACGATGCCGCTGGGGTCACTCCCCCCCCAGAACTGAACCTCTCCCTCAGTCAATCCTCTTTGGCTTTCCCTCTAAAAAATCGAATCCAAAGAAAAATCGATTTTTGAAAGACTTCACGAGATTCATAATAATCCAACCAAAATAATAATAATAATAAATAAATAATACTAATAATAATCTCTTCAAAATCATTAAAGCTTCTCAACCGTTTATAAATAAATAAACAATATTTATGATGACAGAAATATGTCGATCAGATCATTCCTCTCATTATCCGCCGAGTTCCGCTGATTTGATATATTTTATTTTTTTTTTATTTCGATTACTTTGACTTCTCTCCTCTCCATTTTGAAGGGTCCGGCCTCTCGCACCTGTCAATCATGTAATTAAATATTTTGGTTAGACTTCATTGTTATGAATTTAATATCAAAGATATCAATAATCCACCCGAGAATTGGGACTCTGGACCGGTCCTCCGGGTTAAACTCCCTCGGATATATTTATACAGTTGGAGGTGAAATATAAAAATGATAAAATCTTTCTGTGGATTGGAATTCGATTTTACGCGTCACCCTGAAAACTAATGGCTAATTAGTGATTATTCGAGTGACAGCGTCACCTAGTCAGGGGCAAACAGGTGAGTGAGTGATTCATTATTGGTAATTATTGAATTGCCTGAAGTTTCAGTCATCAATGCATTTTTTGGATGCCAATGTGGCGACTGGTATCACCGGAAATAAACATCCTTTGGTAATTTTTCCCTCAAAATATCCGAAAACATTTTCACACATTCATTTTATCTATCCATCCATTCTCTTTTCTGTTGCGTGAAATTTATCTCATACAAATATATTGAAACCTCTTAAATTTTCACTGAATGTAATTATTTTCACTTATTTTCATTAATTTCACAAATTTATTTACTGTCAAAATTAATAATAAAAAATCATTCATATTACAAAATTCGCTGAGTCTTGATAAAAAATGAGAGAATTCCCAGAGAAGAGAATATTATCCTATTGTTGCCCACGACATTTTGATAATGGAGATAAATATTTATCGATTTGTTACAGATTAATTTAACGAGTAATAAAAAATGGCGATGCAGGAGCAAATGTCAATAGTTCAATCGAAATTTACGTCTGGGGAGACAGTAGTGATTACTATAGAGGCCTCACTGATGCAGGGATGGGCCAAGGCCCTTCGTCTCCTTGCTCTAGTCAACAAAGGGCCAACATACGCCCTCGTGGTTCTCCTGACATCCCGGAGTCCACCCCAGGTCTACAGCGATTTAACAATCGAACGAGTGCTGCCTATCGATCAAGAGTTCAAGTGTGACATTGACACTGGTAATCAATTGCAAGAGGGATTGGATGTTTACTTAAACGTTTCCTCGAGAAAGCAGAGGCTCGTCTTCGAGATGAGACCTGGTGTGGGCACAAGCTCGATTGTTTCAGAAATATTCAGAGCAATCGAGGTATCGCAGAAGAATAAAAATCCAACGACTGATTATTTGTGGATTCAGAAATTAACAGGTATCAAATTATTTGAAATTTTCGAATCAATAAATTCTAAATTAATTCATTGACGTGAAATGTTTTCAAACTAAAAATAAATCCCAGGGATTGATTCTTGTATTATTCTAATAAAATTCGAATCATAATAAAGGGATCGAAGGAATAGATCAAATAAATGAATGGAATTTGAGAATTAAAAATTTCAGGAAGCACCAGAGCCCTGGAGAATGCCTCAGGCGACGGTCCAGATATCGTAGACCCTCTGGTAGATCTGGAGTCTCCAGACCTAGTGGTGCCCCGTCGGAATATCGCGTCAGGAAAAACACCAGTAGCAGCTCGAGAATCAGTGGTGCGTTATCAAATGGCGTGCAAAGAGGACGACTACACGTACACCGAGACTTACAGAGTCTTCATAGGTACCTGGAACGTCAACGGACAGCCCCCGAGTAACGTGTCCATCGAGGAGTGGCTGAGCAGCGACAGAGTGCCTCCAGATTTATACGCAGTTGGTTTCCAAGAGCTGGATCTCAGTAAAGAGGCATTTTTATTTAATGACACACCACGAGAGGAGGAATGGCGACAAATGGTGACAAAATCCCTTCACCCTAAGGGAAAGTACAAGCAGATAGCACTAGTTCGTCTAGTGGGGATGATGCTCATTGTTTTTGCTCAGGAGGTGCACGTACCGTTCATAAAAAATGTCTGCGTGGACACTGTGGGGACTGGAATAATGGGAAAACTTGGGAATAAGGGCGGTGTTGCTGTGAGCTGCTCCATCCATAGTACATCGATTTGCTTTGTCAATGCACATCTTGCTGCTCACTGCGAAGAATTCGAGAGGAGAAATCAGGATTACGCGGATATATGCTCTCGCCTCTCCTTCACGTCCCTCGTACCACCGAAATCATTCAAGGATCACGACCAGATCTACTGGCTGGGTGATCTCAATTACAGAATCACTGAAATGGATGCAACAACGGCGAAACAGTACATCACATCGAATAATCTCAATCCTGTTCTCACCTTGGATCAGCTGCATCAGCAGAAGAAACTCGGTCGTGTCTTCCTGGGCTTTCACGAGGCTGAGATCACATTCAAGCCCACCTACAAGTATGATCCAGGTACTGATAACTGGGATTCATCCGAAAAAGGGAGAGCTCCTGCTTGGTGTGATCGTGTGCTATGGAAGGGCGAGTCAATAACATCGATAAAATACAGAAGTCATCCTGATCTCCGAATTTCAGACCACAAACCAGTATCAGCTATTTTTGATTCTCAAGTAAGAGTAATTGATATGACGAAGTACAGAAAAATTCATGAAGAAGTCATGAAGAAACTCGATAAATTGGAGAATGAATTTCTACCACAAGTGATGGTGGACACGACAGAGATTATTTTTGATATTCTCAAGTTTCTCGAGCCAAGCAGTAAAGAATTGATTATAGCAAATACTGGACAGGTGCCAGTGCAGTTTGAATTTATCAAGAAATTGGATGACACTAATTACTGCAAGGATTGGCTGCACATCGAGCCGTACACTGGATTTATAAAGCCTGGTGAGAAATGTGACATTAAATTGGAGGTTTACGTTGAGAAAAAAGTGGCATGCAAGTTGAATTCCGGGGAGGACAAGCTTTATGATATTTTAGTGCTGCATTTGGAGGGTGGAAAGGATATATTTATAACAGTCACTGGAACGTACGAGAGAAGTTGCTTTGGATCCTCGATGGAAGCTCTGGTGCATATTCCTGTGCCAATCAGGGAATTGTCTGTTGGAAGACTCGTGGAGCTGGAGAATAATAAAAATCCTTCTGGTGAGCCTTATCCTGTACCTAAGGAGATCTGGCTACTTGTTGATAGGCTGTACAGGCATGGAACAAAGACACCTGGATTGTTTGAAACACCGGGACTTCACAGTGAAATCATTGCCATCAGGGATTGGTTGGATCTCGGTAGTCAGGAACCAATGCCTGGTAGTGTACATTCTGTTGCTGAGGCACTTCTTTTACTCCTGGAATCTACTGCTGAGCCACTGGTTCCGTACAATCTTCACAGCTTGTGCTTGAGTGCTGCTACCAGTTATTTACAGTGTAAACAGGTTTGTTAATTGAAATTATTCTTTTAAAAAATCAATTGATGAGAATTATGAATTTTTATTTGTCATTGTTTCAAGTTGTCATTATTTTATTCATGGTTTCTTATTTATTTTTACAGCTGGTCATGCAATTACCAGACATTCGAAGAACTGTGCTCCTTTACATCTGCTCTTTCCTACAAGAATTATTGAATCATTCGCAGGAGAACGATCTGGATGCCAAGACTTTGGGTAAAAGTGGAAATTTAATTTTTTTAATTCTTCGGTATTAATTTTGCTTTTGATTGTTTAAGGATTTTAATAATTTTCATGTTTTGTTCATCATTTCAGCGACATTATTTGGATCGATATTTCTTAGAGATCCCCCGAGGAGTCGAGACGACAGGAGTCAGAGGAATCGTCTCAGTCAAGCGACTTTCGATCGAAAGAAAGCAGCATTCGTCTACCATTTTCTGGTGAACGATCAGAGTGATTTCTTAGGTCGATAATTGGCAGTTCGATTGAATTTATCATCATTCGATAGTTTCCTCAAATTGTTTTCCTATTTCAAGATAAAAAATTATGAGTGCACGGGATAAAAAGGGAAAAATTCGGATAATAATCGAAAATAATTTACCAAAATCGATTACACTATCCATTATCTATCAGTATAAAACAAATACTCGAATTGTTCTATAACTTTTTCACTTTTTTTCACTGCACCTGTGATTTTTTTTTTATTCTAGATAGGAATTACGAAAAACTATTAACGAAAGATGATAGAACCAAGTCTTAACGAAATCATTAATTATTCGATGTAACGCTTCTATACTCTCCAGCAAAAGTGATAATATTTATCTTTGTGCAAAAGCTGAATTTCGAGGGGAAAATG
The DNA here is from genome assembly GCF_000806365.1 of Fopius arisanus. NCBI lineage: Eukaryota > Metazoa > Arthropoda > Insecta > Hymenoptera > Braconidae > Fopius > Fopius arisanus. The sequence goes on from NW_011887780.1 coordinate 805,402, forward strand.
TGGATGACGGGAGATAAATCAAACGAAATTCAACGATTAAATAAATTTTCGAGTCATTAAACTGATTTTCTGACGATTAGCCAATGGTTTTGGCTAATTACCGAAGAAATGTCCATTAATCAATTTAAAATCGAATTTTTTTTCTCCAGAAACTCTTGAAATTGCACTTTCTCGTGATTTATCTCGTATCCTCATGTCACCACTGAATTATACTCGCGAAAAAGTGTTATTAATGATAAGAATAATGAAAAGTAGTGAAACGCCAAATTAGGAAGGATAAGCTTCAGTGAAACAACGCCTAATGCTAAAGAAAATTGAATTTTCGATTAATTTATTCTCTAATGAATTACGAAGAAGGAAAGTAACTTTCACATGATAAATAAATTGAATTGATAAAGTATCAGTACTAAAAGATTTTGCCATAGAAATACTGAACTAGTACAGGGAAATTATTGAATAAATGACACGTTTTAGTATTTAGGAATGAAGTTATTTTTCTCAAGATGTTCCCTGTATTTTCATAATTTTATACTAATTCGGGTATAGCTATTCTCGGTACACGTACTCTGTAAATAATTATTTATGACAATTAGTAAGATATTCGATGTCTGCTCGTTACCATTTAGATGGATCCAATGAGATTATTCAGTACAATTTATTGATTAATTATAGATTATTATTTATTACTTCGCGGAGGGGACAGAGGAGGGGAGTGAGTCGAAAAATTTTTGACAATGATATATATGATATTTTTTGGTAATTAGATTCAATTGAATTGAATTTTTTGACACTGATTGAAAGGAATTAAATTTTTTATTGAGATTACGTGGAATTTTTTCCGTTTCTGCGTGGAGATTATTTTTCGACTCGTCTTCTTGGAAGATCTCACTTCTAAAAATCATTAGGTAGAAAATTGGATAACGATTGAGTCACTATTATGAGATTGTTTATTTTAATGGAGTAGTAATTGTATTATAAATCCATTGAGTTTAAGTATTCATCTAATGCATTTGTAGAATCGAATTGGGCAATTCATGACATCAATTACTTCAGCTTTGTTGATTATTTTTTAAATAAAGAGAATCGCTCAATTTGTTTAAAATATTTCGAAGTAATTTGGGTGAATATTTTGATCGATTAATTATTTTAATTGACACTACTGTTTTTTCATTAACAATATCAATTCGATTACTCGGATATTTTATCGGTGAATTCTAAATACGAGAAATTTCGAATTAATTGGCAATTTATCACGCGATTTAAAATAATTAACACAATTGAGAAAATTTGTAAATGTTCTTATCAGTAATAGATTTATCACACCGATTTGTTTGCTTATTTTTACGATGCCATTACACCAAATAAAAATCTAGAACGTAAGGCTTCAAATCCTGCTTTAATAATTTGTAAATACCCACAACTTTTCTCATTATTTATTTATAAATTGACGTACGCCCTCTGCTGTCAGGGAAAAAGCCATTTGTGATCGATTTCAAAATGCATAACGTCCTTGTACAGCACTTTCAACAAATTGTTCTGTCTGACTAATTTTCTATTTAACAAATGACGAGAAAATTTAAATACTATTCTGTGCCTTTCTGTTCTTGCAATTATCCATTTATAATTGTTAGGAGAAAATTGGTGATTGAGAAGGTGAAAATCGTTTGGAAAATGACTGGTGAGTCTGAAGGAAAAACCTTGAACTTCATCGCTCTAAACTCGTGACTTTCAAGTCGACAAATTGATAAAATTCATATTTCATACCCTTAATGAGGACCAACAACTCAATTATAATTACAATAACAATAATAAATTCACAAGTGGACATAAATATTTCAAACAAATCCCATTAAGTCACTGACTACCGAAATAATTTTACAATTCGTATCAATCTCCACGAATCTACATTAATTATTAAGCAAAAATTAACTAAAAGTAAAAACTAACCCGAACAAGAAGATAAATATGAAAGACAGAAATTAATTTGTTTATCAATTATTTTTCCGATTGGTTCTAACAAAAAATTCACGTGTTACCTAAATTTAAATTTCAATCAAAAAATTTCAATTCCAAAACCCATATTTCTGTTTAAAAATCCCCCCAGGACTCCGATGACTCCCAAAATCTCAGGAGAAGTGCATCAATTCACAATAAAATAGGACCTGAGGCCCAAAAATGTATCAACCCGGAGTGTCGCACACGTTCTCCTCGAGTTCGAGCTTGAGCCATCCCCTGCCGTGGAGCACTCGAAATTTCCGTCAATCCCCAGCCCCCAGGCGACTGACCCTCGACCTTGGAAAGGATCCAGGGGGAAAAATCCCCGAGGAGGTGAAAAACGAGATCAACCCGAAGCATCAGAATTCAAAATTGAAGAGTGTAAATCCCCAGAATTATTATCCCTCAACCAGATACAATCCTCCTCTCCTCCAATGGCCAAAATCCGATCTCCTGATGCCCAAAGGTATCTCCACAGTCACGGAGAAGAGGCTCCTGGCAAGGGCTGAGGCTCTCCATCAGAGGAATCAAACTGGAATCAGTGCAGCTCAGTCTCTACCTAAGATCAATGAATCCATCGCTCTCCAGCTGCACCAGAATCATCTAAACAGCAAGAGAGCACCCTGGGCAAGGGCTACAGCCAGTGAACCTCAATCATTATCCCAGAATCGAGGTGGAAATGTTAGGTACAGACTAGCTGCCAAAGCACCTGTTCATTACAACCTCAGGTCATCAACTGCCCATGATTTTGCGTGGTACAACAATTCCAGAGTCTCTGGCATCTGGAAATAATCTATTTTTTTGTAATTAGTCATTTATTCGTAGTCCTGGTAATGATAATTCTATTTAATTCCGCAAAATAATCCGGAATTATTTTATTTCGATAGATTTTTGTTGATTAGATATTTTTAATTCTCAATTGAAACATTGATTCAATTTTCTGATATTGTCTTGACAATTTGTTGGTGAAGATTGAAATCACGGTTTTTATTATTTTATTAGCTCTTCTTTGTGTAAAATAAATGAGTACATGAAATTAGTTGATTAATTAATTTAAATTATTAGTGATGTGATGTTTTTGGTGGTGGGAATATTCACTGGGGATTTTTTGACTGCATTAATCTCTGGGAATTATTTGAAATCAGGAAAATTATTTCATCTCGAAGAGTAATGAACTCGTTCATTAATTAAATCAATGGATTGATCTTATCGGGTAATAAAGTGACCAGAATTTATAGAAATAAAGATAATGATTAACAAGGGAGTCATTCAGTATTGTTTATGGACTTTCATCGAGTAAAATCTACTGGAGATTCTCTGGAAATTCATCGACTGAAGAATTACGTCTTTGAAATACTAAATTCATAAAAATTTTCATCTTTTATTTATTAATTATTCCATCACCTTCGCGATAAGAAACAATTAAAATTTTTTATTCATTTTCAATTCCAACAATTCAAGTTCTCCAGGAGATAATTACGTTAATTACGACTTTAAATGAATCTTTAATAATTAAACATTGAAAAATTCGTGGGAATTCTCCTCATAACAAAATATAATATTTATAATCAAATAATAAATATCCACAACAAGATGAACAATTAAAAAGTCTAACCCAACTCCTCACCAGTTTCACTATTCCCCATTTTAACAATCAAACATTTACAATAAATAATTGAATGATAATTCCAACCCCACGAGATTAGAAATTAATTTCAAATAATTTATTTATACTCTATCCACTCCAAAATGGATAAAAAATAGAATGAATATAAATAAATCGTCAGAACATCCGATTATGTCACTGATTTGAGACTCAAGTTCATTATCCATTAGCCTTCAATAAAAATCCCACAATCTTCAGCAAATGACAGGAATAAACAATAAACTTTCTGACAAAAATAAAAACTGCACACGAAATTTTATTAGTGGAGTGAATCCTCCAAAAAATGTACTGCAGCTAACTTCACGTTAATTATCTCCAGTTTATCATTGAAAGTTGATGTACACCCTGAAGATAAAAATTGTATTAACATTTATTTTATTTTTGTGCCCCTTGAGTTACTTCAATCCATAACCAACGAATTGAAGTTCTCCCAGTGATTTAGTCACTCGTTAGAATCCACGTTGCGGTTGTCAATTAAATATTTGTAGTCATCATCCAGCTGTCGATGTTTCACGATTTCTAGTGACGCATTTGAATCCGAATGTTCAGTTGATCCAAGCAACACTGAGGTGAGCAGGTTAATTGATTTTCAATTATTACTCGAACAATTGAGCCAATAATAATTGACAGTTTTCATTATTTTTTCTTGATTTCAGATTGATTTTTTATGAATTCTCCATGCAGATTTTATCAGAAAATTGAAGAAACGATTGAGCAAGTGATTTTTCGATTTTTCATTTGACTATTGCTAATTACTCGAGGTTGTTATCAGTTTGTCGGAATAATAGGGCGTTAATGTCGTGATCTTTGTGACAGGTGACAACGGTTGGGGATTTTGGAGGTTTTCTTTTCTTAAAATGGATAAACTCAGGAGAGCCTTGAGTGGTCAGGAGCAGTGTGATGAGGAGAGTGGAATCATGAGTCAGGTGAGAATATTTTTTTTATTCCAATGATTTTGTTTTAATAAAAAAAATTCCGCAATCCAAGTCGTAAAGACAATTTGTCATTTCTTCAAATACCGGTTTATCTCGAGAATTATTAATGTCAGGAAAAAATGTCAGAGATACTTCCTATCAGAAATTTAATTAGCTACAAAAAAGTCCTCTGATGTTTTCATCATAAATCCATGGTTTATTAAATAAAATCGTTTTTTAATAAAAACTTGCGAAACCGAAAATTGAAGAATGTAATTAAAAAATTGTTTATGAAATAATTGACAATTTTTTATTGATCCAAGTAATTATCGAGTTACCAGAAAATATCGGAAGAAATTTCAATTTATTCTGGAGATTCTTCAATTTTTCTTAATGCAATTAATTCGTAATTAGTTAAAGGGAATTAATTAATCTGAATAAATTAATCTTTGTTTATGCTGCTAGGGTGAGACTGATTTCATCGTAAGTTCCAGACTTGAAGAAAAACTAATTAATTGATAAATTCCTGAAAGAGACAGCAATTATTTTTTAATTCATCCGAGAATTTAAAATATTTTCCAAAAGGAAAGAGAATATCAATAAAAAAATGAGTGCAGTGCTCTATCAATCGTTAGCAAGTAGAAAAAATATTCTCAACTCTTAATTAATTAACAATTGATCATCAGGTGATGGACGAGACGACTCTCAGCTGGTCAACACGAATAAAGGGTTTTGCAATATGTTTTATCGTGGGAATTCTCCTCTCCTTCCTCGGTTCGTTCGCCCTTTTCCTCCACAAAGGACTCAAAGTTTTCGCTGTGTTCTACACCATAGGGAACATCGTCTCCCTGGCAAGGTAAATTATCCCGGGAATAAATTCTCCTGAGAGATCAATCCACTCACTTATCGAAGAACATTTAAATAATTTAAAAACTAATGACTATTTCTCTCATCTTCTGATTTCAGCACGTGCTTTCTCATGGGACCAGTCAATCAACTGAAAAAAATGTTCGCAGCAACTCGAATTATCGCAACAGCTTTAGTCTTCGTGTCCATTGCAATGACTTTGTACGCAGCCATTGGAGTGAGTGATTCTCAAATTTAATAGGATAAATTCCTTCGAAAAAACCAGCAAAAAAACTTGAATAATTTTTATAATTCAAGATTGGACATTATTTCTCGTTACAATTTCAAGATTTTTATTTAAAAACCTGGGGATTAGGGCAGAAGATGAATGAAAAAAAAATTCAATCATTGAATTATTTATAATTATTTAAACATTAGAACTCTTCGATGAATTTGTCCCTCTGTAGACTCAATGAATTAATAATTAATTCAAAATAATTATGAATTATACAAAATTATTATTTTTCAGTTGGAGAGGGCAGGTCTTGCGCTCCTGTTTATAATAATTCAGTCCTTGGCAATGACTTGGTACTCATTATCTTATATTCCCTACGCAAGAGATGCTGTGAAAAAAGCTGTGGAGTCATGTATATCGTAGAAGAAGAACAATTTTCATTGGCATCAATGATTTTTTATATGAGACAATAACTATTACTAAAACTATTTAACACATGTTGATAGCATTCATCTGAGCATTATCAATCGTTTATAACATTTATATTTTTGATGGAATTCATTATTGTGTCGTCATATTCTCTTATCATGAGTAATATTATCATATTAATATTGTTATTACCATAAGGCAGGATAAGAGGTCAAATATTCTATTGCGTAGAGTAGAACAATTATTTCTGTCAAGAAGATAAACTCAGTGCTTAAAATCTCTACGGTAAATTTATATTTAAATTATTATTCGTCTCAGATAATTTTATTTGGTGATAATTCATTTAATTGGCGGAAATTATTCTTCTCTACGCAATTTTTTATGCACGATATTCGAATAATTATTGTTACAGTGGAAAATTCATAGAAAATCTGAATTTTTATTGAAGTGTTCAATGGAAAAAAATTCGGTATAATCCTTTGAAGAGTCAATAGCATTTTGAAATAGAAATTATTTTTAAAACAGAATATGAATATTTTGAGAGAATTGTATGGAAAATTCACTGAGTTTTTCAATTAAATAATTATCTGTGTGGAAAATCCTCGTCGGTATTATCTCGCAAGGAGCTCTCCCGAGTGAAAAAATTATACAATTATGGTGTTAAGAAACTGGAACTGAACCTGCGAAACACAAAAATTCTGTAACATGTGCCTTACGTTGTTACGTGAACTGTAAATACAATTGATTGAAAATTCACTCGTCATGGGACATTGAATGAACGTGAATTTGAGGAACGGGTTTGATACAATAGTTTTACATCACTGTGGTATTAAATAATTAGAAAATATAGTTGTTTATCACTTTTTACAGAACTTTAAATACATTTCCTGATTTCCTAATTCACTCTTTTTCCTAGGTTTTGGGGATAATTTTCCTACTCTTATCAAGCTGAGGCGATACATTGGGTACTCATTTGAAAGCTTATTGAATAAGCTACAAGAAAATATGGGAATTGTAGAATTAACACCATTTTTTATGGAGTTATCGCGTTTTGAACGTGGAAATGTGATTTTCATGTTTTACCGAAATTTCAAATTCGGTTCATTTTTTTTATATTTTTAAAGTCAATAAATAATGGATATTTATATACCATTTCCAGATATATACCAGAATTTTTCGATCTTTGAAATGCCATGATTTGCATCTGATTTTCCGTTGTTTTTGTACATTTATTTAATTTTTTCTATTTTTCAATGGCACGCCACACTTTAGAGTTCATTTGTTGATTGCTAATTAATGCTGTATTTAACATAAGTCATCATAACATATTGTATATCATTTTGAAGATCTCAATGAGCTCTTTACAATGCACTTCGAAATTCCGAATTCCATCGACTCGATCACGAATTATCGTCGATAATGTGTCAAATTTCACGTGTCACCTTTCGACAAACGCTAATTTGTTTAAATAAAATCGCTAATAATTCCCTTATCTTCGCAAATACTCATGTCTTCAATTTTCAAGTACAAACTCACCGAACACGTGATCTAAAATCACAATTATATAAAAATATCGTATTGAATTGTTTAATCGACTCTAAACAAAAATCGAAAAAAATCGAGAGTCGCAATTTTATTAATTAATTCTCCAAAAAGAAGTTGTAAATTTAGAAAAATAGTAATGTTCCTGATCCTCTGCAGTACAATTATTTCAATAGAAATTCCTCATCTCCGTAGAGACTAGAAATAATTATTCTTCGAGCTCTTCATCATAATGACACACGTCATTAATAAAGACTCGTATCGTAATGCAAAATTCTGGTTTCGATAAACAATTTATGAATTTTGTGACCTTTTCCACAGGAATAGCCACTCAACATTTTCATTCTCATGATTTTCGAGAGGTGATTATCGCCCGTTCACTAATTATTCTCGCACTTCCATCACGGATTTTTCATTAAATTCAATTACCCATTACCTCATTACGCCGTCACGTAATTAATTAACTATTCAATTGATCTTCCTTGTGGGAGTAGTCATTCAGAAAATAATATCAAATGTCTACAATTTTTTCTTCACACCCACAGTTAAAAATCAATTACATTAATTAATTAATTAATCCACTAAATTATTTATTGTTGCTACAATTTAAATTATTTAAAATACATTATTATTATTATCGTTTGGATTATTTGAATTAACTTTATCAGTTGCTTACAGTTGTCAATAGAAATTTTTTTTTGTGGAAAATTCAAATTTTAGGGAATTTAACAAAAAAAAAATTGTGGAATTGCGAAATGAAAAAAAAAATTGTGAAAAAAATTAGCAGAGCACACATTGCACTCGAGAACCTGTTCTCAACAATATATTATGTAAGATCCTCAGGGAGAATAAAAAATGTACACAGTGTAAAATTAAAATGACGATTTGCGCAGTCCGCGGATTTAACGCATAAAATACGCACGAATTTTCCTTAATCCACCGGCAAAAAGAAAATTATAAAATTATTCAATTATTTATATCATTAGAATTCAGTGCGAAAGGTGAAATAAAAATTAATGATAAAAAAAAAATTCTTAGCTCATGATAACGAGAGAGATAATGAACGGGAAAATGAATTAATTAAATAAATAATTGAAACCTCAAAAAAAGGAGAATGAAAAAAAAAACTGAAAATTTTCACTTCTAATATTTCTAATGAACAACGAACTCCTATCCGATAAATTTATTTAATGCAGGTAAATAAATATTTTCATATTCAAAACACAAAATTTATTTAAACATTATAAATTAAATACAAAAATATTTATTCACATGTCCTAAATAAATTCGATTGACAGGAGTTCATGAATTTAATTTAAAAAAATGGAGTAAGAAACACAATTGCTAAATAAATAACAATTAATAACAGTTAATTATTGACTGAAATTGTTTATACACAAATAATTGCATTAATTACCCTCTATTTATCGAGTGACTGTTTGTCTCAGTGTATTTGTTTTTCCACAGGGAAAATTCCCAGTGGATCGTGTTGTCATAGTTTTTTTTATCGATTATCGTTTTTTTAGTTAAACAAAAAATATATTGCACGTGCGATAAAATGCACTCGACATGAGGTCGCGCACGTGGCGTTTCGGGGAGATCCATTATTCCAAGGCGTTTTATTTTCATTTATTCCTTTTTCAAGACAGTATTACGACACCGATACGAGACATCAAGATCATTCTCTCACTCAATAAATTTGCACTAACAAAAAATAAAAAATATAAAAAATACAACAGAATTAATTTATATCAGTAAAATTTCATAATTATTATTCCATCATCACTCCCCCTCTCCCGCCGCCACCCCTCCCACCGCCCCCTCAACCCCATTATCTCTTCGAAAAATTCAATCTTTGAACAATAAATTAACAATTATCAACAATTAATAAACAAAATACAATGAATTTTATTAATTTTATTAAATGTTTATAGAAAACGTTTTACAAAATTTTACTTTTTCCATTTTTTTCACTCGAGATTATAATTATAATATTGTGTTAAATAATAATAATAATGTCAATTGTATGTTGATTGTTATTGTTATTAGTGAAGGTAACGAAAATATTAAAATTTAAGGAATATAATATATTATTTAGTAATTAGAAGTAATTAGAATAATTTCAATCGTAAATTGATTTTTCAAGAAAATATTGAAATTCTTGATTTTTAATAATAATTCTGTTGAGATTATTATTATTATGGGATTAATTATGGAATTGTTTTAATTGAAGTAATGATTATGCGTGTGGCAGTGGAAGAAACGGAATTAATTTTTTTTATCGTTTTTATTGATAAAATGTTGAAGTTGTCAATTTTATTATTTAGTAATTAATATTATTTAGTAATTAATTGAGAATAATTTGAATCGCAAATTGATTTTTCAGGAAATGTTTGAAATTCTTGATTTTCCAAATAATTACTTTGAGATTATAATTATTATGGGATTAATTATGAAATTGTTTTAATTGAAGTAATTAATAATTCTTTTTAACGTTTTTATTGAGAAAATGTTGTTAATTTTCCAAATGATTTTTTCAAGAATCAATTTTGTAATCAATCCCGTCTAGACAATAATGACAATAATTGGGGCAGAGGGCGTAATTTAGGGGTTGATGAGGGGGTAAACACCTCGAATCGAGAAAATATCTGTCTCTGAGAGTGAAATGAGAGGCTCCAGTGAATTTCTGCCCGAAGCTAGACCAGAGTTCGTTTACACCGGACCATTACAAGTGAAAATAAATCTATCCGATTGAATTAAACAATTCCTTTTTCAAAATAAATATGCAATTAAGGATTTTTTAATGCAAATCGATAAATACTTCGAATAAAAGAAATCACAATCCCATCGATTTTTAATAAATCGAGAGTAAAATCGGTTTTTGGTCATTTCCTGATGATTAAAAATTCAAAAACGTATTCAACTTTTTCATTCATTCACTCCATTAATTTTCCATAAATTATTTATATAAAAAATGCAAAACATTTGTTTTTGATAAAGAGAAAAAATCCGATTTTTTAATCGAATATTTCCCTTTAACGAAAAATTGAAAATTATTTGTGTATTTCATTATTTGCAGAATTCATTTCCCATCGATTATTTAAATAAAGAATGCAATACATTTGTTATTAATAAATATAAAAACCCCGATTTTTTATCGAATATTTCTTTCCAACGAAGAATAAAAAGTCATTTGTATATTTCATTAATTCCCTCGATTAATTTTTCCATAAATTTTTCCATTAATTTTCTATAAATTATTTATATAAAAAATACAAAACATTTGTTTTTGATAAATAGAAAAAATCCGATTTTTTAATCGAATATTTCCTTTTAACGAAAAATTGAAAATTATTCGTGTATTTCATTATTTGCAGAATTCATTTCCCATCGATTATTTAAATAAAAAATGCAAAACATTTCTTATTAATAAATATAAAAACCCCGATTTTTTATCGCATATTTCCTTTCAACGAAAAAAAAAAAATCATTTCTATATTTCATTAATTCCCTCCATCAATTTTTCCATAAATTATTTAAACAAAAAGTGCAAAACATTTGTTTTTAATAAATATAAAAACCCCAATTTTTTATTTAAACAAAAAGTGCAAAACATTTGTTTTTAATAAATATAAAAACCCCAATTTTCTAATCGAACATTTTCCTCCAACGAAAGACTGAAAAATCTAAAAACAAATTCCCCAAAAATAAAAAATGTTTTTCTTCAATAACTAAAAATGGATTTGCAATGAAAATTAATGAGCTAGCCGAATACAATTGAATTCGGGGAATCCCGGGGCGCAAATGCCCCAATAAATCGGTGAATTGATTGAATGCAGAATGGTCTCGATCCCATTGAAAATAAAAATAGCAAAAAAATAGTCTAGACGACTACGAGGGACTAGACGACCTCGACCACTGATTTCCGTCAGTCCCAGGATTCCGGTGGGCGGTCACACCTCCCACCCCCTCATCAAAACATCAATTAGCCCATCAATTCATTCATTATCTCCACTACGAGAACAATCAATGGAAAAAGAAAAAAAAAAAACGTAAACAGTTGTATTTTTACCTCTTTTTTTCCTGGGAGTGAGCGATGGAACTCTTCTCCTGCTCCACGTGTCCCCTTCTATCAGACCCTGTCAACTTTCCGGGGGTAGATTCACCAAGTATATAAGGGAATCGTCTTCCCATATGCACAACGCAAATGCAAATCGTCTGTGTATGCAACAGCTTTAAAAAATCATTTCTCCAATCGAAACGCAAAAAAAAAACAGAAATTCAAACTAAATGTTATAAATATTATTTAATTGTACAATCTGTTTATAATTAATCGATTTGTGAGTGAACATGAGGATAATTAAATAGTTACACATGATGACAAGTAATTAATTTTCGTTATTTATTTAAATAAATTGAGTCTAGTGGGAAAAGGAGATTTTTTGAGCATTCATTCAACTCTTCGGTGAGTTTTTTGTGAATATCTCGGAACCCAGAGGAGATACGATAATTTTTTGTATAAGCTTTTTTCAAGAGAAGAATACCACCTGAAAAAAAGGTCCAATACAAATTTTTCTATCTGTCTTACATTTTGAGATATTCCCCGATAACTCATGTGTTTGCTGGATTGAGTAGTTATCCTTCACCTCGTCGCTGTATATCAAGTTTTTGAGGAATATCTCGGGATCTAGGGGAGATAGCGAAATTTTGTTTATACATTTTTTGTAGGTCTTATTACACTCTGCAGAAAAGGTCATGATAACAAATGCGCTATCTCTCTTAGATTCCGAGATATTTCCGAAAAACTCAGTGCAGTGACAAGTCGACTTCGTTATGTCTTCGGTTTTGTGATTAATTAGTTAATAATAATTGTTATTATTGTTGATTAGTGGGGGATAATGCTGGGATGAAGGCGATTGAGATTTTTTTCAATTAGGGAAAAAACTGTGAGTGATAAAATTAAAATGGGAGAGACTGGAAGTGTTTTACACATGGGCTCGTGGGTCACTTTGGCATTGTCCATCGGATTAATTTCAGTGATTATTGGATTGTTTATAAAAAGAGCAAGATTTTTACATTGTTTACGAAATGTACCATTTCCATCAGCTCTACCAATTATTGGTAATGCCTATCAGCTCAACTGCAGTCTCGAAGGTAAATTTTCAATTTCTCATTTTTTCCAAATTTAAATAAATCGGTTATTAATATTTATTATTTATTATCACTATTAATATTATTGTCATTGTTGATTTATGGTATCCCCTGATCTTTGGTAATACAATCTTTGGAATAATTCGTAATTCACTGCGAGGGGAATTTTTTTAATGAAATTTAATTGAATTCGAAAATTTACGGAAATTATTTCGATTTGTTTTAGCCGATTGTTGTAAACTATTGTTTAATTATTCGATTTATTTTTGGTTTTGGGTTAATTCGGGATTTTATCCGGAAAATTTTGATAATTAATTAGTAATTTTTTTAATTTTTGTGATTGGATTTTTAGAAATTGTTTTGATATAATTTTTTAATGGTTTTTTTAATAATAAACAATGAGCGAAATTATTTATTGAATTAGGAGAAAGAGAATTCTTGGATTTTAGATTTTAATGCAATTTTTTAAAATAAAGTAAAGTGACAATTTTATTTTTATTATTTTTTTTGGGGGTAATTTGACGGTAATTTTTCTTAGTGACATTTTTCATTAATTTCTTTGATTAGTAATTATTTTCACGGAGTAATTATTGAAAAATCAGAGATTTCAGACATTTTCAAAACATTTGACTGAAAAAACTCTGAAATATTCTATAAACAAATGAATTATGTAACACCTAATATATTAAAAAATAAATAACAAATCCATCAATAAATATTGGCGAATAAATTATGAACATTCAACCTCCCGTGAAATCGAATGCCCCGAAAAAAAAAATGGCTTTCCGTACCTTGAATATCCAAAACAGAAGAAAAAATTTATTAAAAAAACAATATAATTAATTAAAAAACAATTGTTAAACAAATTAAACAGAATTAAAGAGCAACTCATCCAAGAGCGCGAATGAACTGTCAACATGAGTTCCATCGAAAATTTCGTAAATAAAAAATAAAAAATGAAAAGTGATAGAGAGATGAAAGAGAAAAAGTCTTTATCTCCTGGTGGCGATAAAAAATGGTAAAATTGAATATTGGCGAAAAAAAAGTGAATAAATGAGTTGTTAAAGTTCAAGGCACCGATGTCAGGTTGCATTTGCAATCTAGTGATCTCCATTGTGATGATGATGAGTAGATGACACGTGCCAAAAACGGGGACAAGAATGAAAGAGTGTCCACAAGCCATAAGATTTGTAAAATATTTAAAAAAAAAAAAAAATGACGAGAGATTATTGAGCGTACGGATACCACCGGCCTCGACCTCCTTCCTCATCTCTCCTCGTGGCCGTCCCCTTTCTCCCTCGAGATAAATTTCTCCTCTTTTTTTATTTTTTTTATTCTCCTTTTAATTCATCTCATGTCATTCGGCCTTCCAGTGCAACAAGATCGCATTGACCCCTCGACAATTTACATCGACTAATTTA
>NW_011887780.1:820495-823926 GCF_000806365.1 Fopius arisanus
CCCCCTCTCCCCCTCTACCCCTTCCAACTGTACACGACACGTGCAATCACTGCAAATTGCACGAGAAAGAGAGTAATGAGAGTAATTGCAATTGACAGAATGACACGCATCGTCTTACGATTTTATTACCGATCGGAGGGCGATAGCCCCATCCGATGATTAAATTCAACTCAAACTCGGATTTTCCATTAAATAAATAAATTAAATTCACTTTTGATCGTGTAATAAAAAAATAAACAGTTGCATTATCAATGAGATAAAAAATGTTATTGTAAATCAAGTATTTTGGCTTTCTCCCATTTGTTTTGATAAATTGTAATTAACAATAATTTATCCAGCGGATAAACAAATTGTATTAATTACGTCAATTGTTTAATAGAAAAATGAAATTGAATTTCGATTTCTTGGGAATATTCAATTTTTTTTTAATGTTATTTTGGGGGAACTTATTTTTTTTAATCGAGACATTTGTTTAAAAAATATATAAATTATAGGGAATTGTTGTTATTTTATTAAATTAGTTTTCTCTCATTTGTATCGAGAAAACAATAATTTTTTATTGCACTATTTTCGAATATTCATCAAATAAACAAATTGTATTAATTGCATCAATTGTTTAATTAATTATCGAATAAAAGTGGAATAAATTAAAATGAGATTGAACTAAAGATTAGTTTAAAAATAGAATTAAAATTCGATTTCTTGCGAACATTGAATTTTTTAAAAATGTTATTATGCGAGAACTTATATTTTTTTAATCAACACATTTGTTTAAATAAATAGATAAAATATAGAGAATTGTTTTTATATTAGAGACTAATTATCGTTGGAATTCTTTCTAGATTTTTTTAAGAAACTGGTGGAGTGGAGCAAGGAATTTGGAGATATCTATTTGTTGTGGCTGGGACCTAGGCCCCTGGTGTTCGTCTACAGGGTTGAAGGGGTTCAGGCATTACTCAGTAGCAGTGTCCACATCGACAAGAGCCTGGAATATCAGTACCTGAGACGATGGCTGGGGAACGGTCTCGTAGTCAACAGCGGTGAGCGCAAAAAAGCACTCTCCCTCCGTTTCCGTGCCAGATACCAAAATTTTCGTTATTATCTTTTTTGTAGAGCTGATGAAGAGCTATAAAAGATGTTATAATGAAAATCGCGATATCTCCCTTAATTCTTGAGATACATCCTGAAAACTCAGCAGGTACCTGAATTCCCTCGTTCCACCACTTCAATCAGTTTTTTTGGAAATACCTACATCTCCTCAACTATGGAAAATATCAAAATTTTGATTGAAACCTTTTTTGTAGCTCTCAATCCTCTCTAGAAAAAAGGTCATTACAAAAATTTTTGTATCTCCCTCAGATTCCAGGATTTTCCTAAAAAAAACGCGCAAAAAATTTACTAAACCCGTTTTTTCAGTCCAGAATTTCAAGATTCCATTCAAAAATCAAATGAATCATTACATAATTAATTACCCAATTACTCAATAGCTGATTACCATTCCTAATAATAATCCACTAAATTATTGAAATGATATTCATCAAATTTCCATGCAATAACGACTACAGAACGAGTGATTGATGACGACGTCAGCAAGACTGAGTATTTCCTCATCAATACCGTAAAAACTAGTTGTCCACATTGTAAATAATTCATTCATCAGTTGAATAAAGAATTACATCACGTGTTACTGCACTCGAGGCCTTCCAGCGAATAATAGACACGTAATGTCAGTATTTTCCAGAAGAATCAAAATGAAAACAATTTTTCCATGCAGGCGATTCGTGGCACTTCAGAAGAAAACTAGTCACTCCAACATTCCACAGTGGTCTTCTCCTGGACTACCTGAAGTCGACAATCAGAGAATCCCATACAATGGTCGCCTGTCTAGTCAACGAAATTGAAAACGATGGATTTGACATCGTCCCTTACGCAAAACGCGCAGCACTCGATTTAATTTGTGGTAAATCAATGCGATGAACTGTCACCTTAAATTATTTAATAACAAATTACAATAACAATGATTTTAATTCCCTCAGAGACGACGATGGGGTACCACATGAACGCTCAGACGAAATTGAACAACGATTACGTTCGAGCAGTGGAAAAGTAAAAATTTCACAAATTGCAAATTTGATTGAAAAAATTCTCTAAAAAATTGTTAATTCACCAATAATATTTCAGAATGACGACAATAATGCAGACAAGGTTCACGAACATCTGGATCTCTCTGGATGCAATATTTAATCTGACAGCATTGGGAAAGGAGCACGAGAGGGCTCTGAATGTGATTCACAGTTTTGTTGACAAGATAATAGCGGAGAGAAAGGCGCAATGGAAGATATCCCGTGATGGAAATTTCAATGATGCCACGAAGAAGCGTCCAGCCTTCCTGGATTTTCTCCTGGAGGTATCCCAGGATGGGACTGTTCTGAATGACAGAGACATCAGGGATGAAGTCAACACTTTCATGTTCGCAGGACACGATACCGTAGCCACCAGTCTCTCCTGGTTTTTTTATGCCATTGGACTTCATCCTGAGTACCAGGTACTGCTCCTGGGGGAATCTATGGCTCTTATGGCCTTCATTTTATCCAATTAATCCATTTTTTTTCCTATTTTTACAGACGAAAATTCTGGAAGAGTACGACCAGGTGATCGGTAACGAGGAAATCACTCTCGAGGGATTGAATAAACTCTCCTGGCTCGATGCCTGTGTCAAGGAAGTCTGGAGGATATACCCTGTAGTCCCTCTCGTTGCTAGACAAATCTACCAACCGATTAAAATCAGTAAGAAATCATTAAATCATGAAATATCGATTTTAAAAAGAAGTCAGCAAAAATCGTTTCGGGAATATCTCAAAAACCCTTACTCTCAGCGAAAAATGTAATTAGACTTTTTTGTAGGGCATGAAATTCTCCGGAAACACGGTCTTATCGTCTTTTAGTCTCAGACGAAGGGTTCTCGAGATATTCGCAGAATTCTACGACAAGAAATCCTAAACTGATTAATATTTGTTGATAATTGAGATTTTTCAATTTTTATTTACATAATTAATGGGAAAAATTAATTTTAGTGAACCACGACATTCCCATTGGCTCGACAGTTCTGATAAATACTTTCCTGCTGCATCGGGACCCTCGGCATTTTCCGGAACCCGAAGTATTCCGACCAGAGAGATTTCTTCCGGATAGTCCAAAGCCTCCGACATTTGCATTTATCCCCTTCAGTGCTGGCTCTCGCAATTGTATTGGATGGAAATTTGCCACGATGGAGGTCAAGGTCACGATTTTAACTGTCCTCAGGGCGTATCACATTCAGTCCTTGGAGAATCCTGATCAGCTCAGGCTGAGCAGCTCCATCGTCCTGATCAACGCCAATGGCCTACGAGTCAAGATATCCCGGAGGAAATAATTCCTTAATTGTCAATCAA
>NW_011887780.1:835651-836586 GCF_000806365.1 Fopius arisanus
AATATATTTATTAATATATTTATTTATAATTTATTAAAAAGGTTGCAGCTAAACTAGATGTTTCCCCAGTGAGTGACATAATTGGGATCAACTCAGCAAATACATTTGTACGGACAATTTACGCTGGGAACGCTATCCAGACTATTCTGTCGAAGGAGAAGATCCAGGTTCTGTCGATTCGTGGCACTTCGTTTGAGCCTCATCCCCTGGAGGGTGGCAGTGCTAAAACCGAGCAAGCCCCAGCTGGTGATTATAAATCTAAGCATGTGGAATTCATAAACCAGGAGTTGAGTAAATCCGACAGACCGGATTTAACGTCAGCCAAAGTCGTCGTCTCCGGTGGACGGGGATTGAAGTCTGGGGAGAACTTCAAATTACTTTATACACTTGCTGATAAATTGAATGCTGCTGTCGGTGCATCTCGTGCTGCTGTTGATGCAGGATATGTCCCTAATGATCTCCAGGTTGGACAGACAGGAAAAATAGTCGCACCTGTTAGTACACATTTTATTTTTAATCAATTATTTATTTATTGTTCTTAATATGTCCCTTTCTGGATGAGAACATCCTGGAATTAATAATTCGTCTCAAATATTTCGAAAAGTTTATGTTAATATTCCCAGGATGGGATTTAACTGCACCAATTTTTATTAATTAATTAATTTTATTAAGCCGGCGGTTAATTAATCCATCCACCAACCAATTAGTGAATTAATTAATTGTTGATTGGAAATGTTATCAAAATATCATTTAGTCTTCAGTATTTTTCAAGTTGAAACATTCAACTTTATTTATTATAATCTAGATTATAATTATTTTTTTATTTACGTTTTTTCATCGCTTTTTTATCATCCCCATTTAATTTATTTCATTTAACTGCGTCAATTTTAATTAATTAATTAACCTAATTAATCAGGTGGTTAATTAATCCATTC
>NW_011887780.1:837773-839966 GCF_000806365.1 Fopius arisanus
ATTTAGTGTAAAAATTTGATGTTACAGGAATTATATATCGCTGTTGGAATTTCTGGAGCTATTCAGCATCTCGCAGGAATGAAAGATTCTAAAACAATTGTTGCTATAAACAAAGATCCAGAGGCACCAATTTTCCAAGTAGCTGATTACGGTCTAGTGGCGGACCTCTTCAAAGCTGTCCCTGAGCTCAATGAAAAACTATAACAATCTCCACCCGTCGATCTTCCCTCAAAACTGCAAAATATTGAAAAATAAAAAATAACACGATTTTTATTCCTTGCTATCGTAAACTGAAGACTGATATAGCAATATTTTTATTATCATTCTTGGAACATTTTTAATCCAATGAAAAAACCATAACTTACACTTTATGTAAATAATAAAAATCTTGATGAATTCGTTACGAATTGATTGAATAATCTCAAATATTTCAACTAACAATTTGAAATTCTACAATTTTCGAATCCAATGTGGAGTGAACAGTGAAAAAATTCGAGAAGCAATGGACAAAAATTCGAATACAATCAATCAATCAATATAATTGAATTCCCCTAAAAAATAAATTTGAATTCTCTCCCCCGATGATGATCTTGCCCGTCCCCTCATCACCAAAACCACAGCCTCACTAAATCCGAAAGTGAAGCGGTGAAAAGTCATCGACCGATAAATCCACTCAAAAGAATAATAAAAATCCCACACATCCAAATAATAATCTGAATAATGAAGTAAACATCATGCGATCCATTTAATGAAAAGAATAATAGAGATAATCGAAATACTTGACACTTCAGAAAGTGCAAAGTGCTCCAGTAAATTATCCACCCCCTGCATTACTGGCATTACCAGCAACAGCAGCATTGATAATGCAGGGCGGTGTAAAATTAACAAACCGCACAGTATTTTTGATATTAATATAAGTAGACGATATAGTAATACCAATTCCAATAAAAACCACAAAATATCCGAACCAATAAATAACTCGATCTAAATATAAATTCCGTAGTTCTTTCCCTTGAATTTCAATTCCACCATCAAGATTGCGGTGCCCTTCCGGTACGGTTGGATCAACAATAACTGGATTAACCCTCTCACTCATCCGTACAGCTTCACCTGGAGGAGTGACCCCCGTCGTGTTCTCGACGTCAGACAATAAATCGTCGTCATTATCGAAATATACGTATGAGTAGCGCTGCTGATGATCTTGATCTCTGAATCCATAATGAGTGGATTGAGAATGGATTTTAGGATCCACCAGGGGAGTACCTCCTTGGTGACGCTGGGCAGGTGATATTATGTCGCGGATGGGGGGATTGTCCTGGGATCGGGACTTCAGGGCGCGTGCACGTGCGTACATTATAGGAGGAAGAACGAATACCAGAGGACCTGTTAGACTTCCACCGATCAAGGACATCACGATGTCGAAACGAGGAACTGATTCACCAACAGCTACTCCTAGGAATACCACCGCTGAACGCATCGCACAGCGTTTCCATCCAAAAGCTGAAAGAATAATTGAATAATTGAATATTTCGAAAATAAAAAGTGCAATAATAATAAAATTATTATGATAATTAATAATAATTTAATACTTGTTATAATATATACCAATATATTCGGTTATATATCAATAACCAGGTGAAGACTAATTATCAGTAATTACTTGTTGATAATTAATCATTTTTATCTATTATTCACTAATTTATTAATTACGAATTTTTGGAATTTAATGGTAAGTATTTGTAATATCTTGTTTTTCTTTTTTCCTTCAACATTATCATCAGTTTTTATTTTGTTAATGTTAATTTGCGCCGGTCGAGGGAATAATTGTGTATATTATTATATTATTACATAAGATATGAAAGATAAGAAAAATATAAAGAAAATTTGAGATTTTGAATTATTTAATAATAAGGAGGAATTAATGAGCGATTTTTTATGATTAAAATTCGATTTCTGTCTTTTTTTTTAATGATTTTTTAAATAAAAAAACTGTAATCTCGCAATTATTGACTGATTCTCCTTTTTTTGTGTTTCGAATTTAGTACTTTTGACAGGATTTCAGATTTTTCTGTTAAGGCTCGGGTGGATTATCTAGAAAAGATAATTTACTCCGAAATTCGGATTTCTAATTATTTTGGCAATTAATCGTTTTTTAAAATAATTGTTAGCTAGCGTTCTAGCGGTTGTCAACTA
>NW_011887780.1:841466-913042 GCF_000806365.1 Fopius arisanus
AGCCAATTGAAGCAATTGAATGAATGGAGCCAATTGGATTGATCGGATCGAGTGAATTAATTAAACGATTAAATTCATTGGATTAATTAAATGATTCAAATTGTGAATCAATCGAATCAATTGGATGGCTCGGATCATATGAATCAATCGAACAATCGAAATGGGACAGAAATTTTTATTTTTTCCAGTGAAAAAAATAATAAAAAATCTTACTTCATGTCTCTGGGACTCCCCAACCACATCAGGGGACACAACAATACTCCAACAACCAAAAGCCAGTAGCAGAATGAAAGATCGAATTGATTGTCTGAGACCTTCAGACCGAAGAGTTGTAAATTTTGAGATGCTGAAAAGTGACACACATGACAATTATTTTTACCAGAGGATTTCGTCATTTATTTGGGGACAAGTGCATCATGTCGAGAGGTTTAATGATAAAAATTCAAAGTTTTGAATTATTAATATCCTACAATCAGGATGATCTGGTGGAAAAAGATGGAATAAACAGTAATCAATTTTTAATTATGGTTTTTTGTTGTTAAAAAATCGATATGGGCTTACCAACTAATAAATTCGGTATTCCACAACCAAAAATAGTTAAATCAAGTAGAATATTAATCCAAGTCTTTGCCCTGGGGCCCAAGGTCATTTCAGTTACAGCAGCCAGAGGATTTCTATGAAAAACGTATGTTATATTATTTACAATTCTTGGGGAATAGAAAAATTATTTCTCACCGATTTTTCCTCAGGATCTGGGGGTCCAGGGATGCTGCAATGATCCAGCATTCCCCGAGGAGAGCAGCAGTGTAAATTTGAAATAAAACCACGACTATAACGAGGGGAATTCCCAGAAGACCTGGAAATATATAAATAAATAAACCGCGCGAATTTTCCGGAATCGCCCGATTTTTGAAAAAATTCAGTCAATAATTTCCGATTGGATTTGAATTAAATATAAAAGTTCAAATAAAAAATTATCTCGCTTTATAAAAATTATTGAAATAATATTATTTCGCGGTTCTTTATTTATTTACAAGAGAAAATGCAAAAAATGGAATCTTAAAAATTGTAATTCGATTTTCAATGGTTTACAACTAATTTAATTGTAGAGTTAATTAAAAAAACCGGAAGTACTCAAAGGGTAAGAATATTTAAATAAATAAATACACATAAACAAATACTAAAATAAATATTGCATCAAACAATAACACCAAAAAACTGCTAAATTATTTAAATAATTATTTTGCAGATGAGTTTTTCATTAACTCACGAGAAAGAGCGGGAAAAAATTCATAATCCTGCAATTTAAATTCAAAAATTCGAAATATTCAAAAGTACGTGAATTCATTGTAAACAAATTGCAATAAATAAATAACTTTTAATAATAAAATGAATTATAATTGTTTATAGAGTTAATAAAAAAAACTGAAAATATGAAAGACTACTTGAATAAATAAATATACTCGCACAAATTCTTGAATAAATATTAAAAAAAAAAATTGAATAAATACCGCATTGAACAATAGCACGTGGCAGAGCAATAATTGGAAAAACTCCAAAGATATCAACAATACAGAGAGCAGCAAAAAAAATACTGAGTCCAGAGCGAGTATCCTGATGAATCAGGGGAATCCTCTCCGGAATCATGTTCCACGGAAATGCAACTACCACTGGAGAACGTTTCCACCTACTAGATTATCCCTGCATTCACAATATATCTGATATATTCAACCGGTTTGCACTCTCGTATGTAATACGATACAATTATGCACGAGTGAATGACACAAACCGACGGTGGGAGCGACAGAAGACCCACAAGATATCCACCTCCACCAGCAACAATATTTTAAACAAAATTAATCGATGACTGGGTGATATCAGGACAGCCAAATGATAACAGACCTCAATGTTCTTTCTTTTTATTATATACAAAAAATATATGCCAATACATTGTTCGATATAATGTCAAATGTTTAAACATATTATTCATTGATGACACTCCACTCACAATGTTGACTTGATGAAGAAAAAAATTAAAGAAAAACCCCCGACTAATGTACGAGTACATAATTTATTTCAGTGTATCGAAAAAACAAAATTATAACTCCGTGAATTCGATGGGAATCAACTAAAACATTTGCTGAGCGCCACGCGAGATGAAATTGGTGGATAGTAAAATAGAAAAAGGAATAGATTGAAATATCTTACATCAAAGTGGATTAAAGTAGATTCACAATGAAGAGAAGACGAGATAAAATTGAAAAAAAAAAAATTATACTAATCAGAATAACTGCTGTCACGTTTTCTCGTAAGATTGAAAATAGATGTTGGAGTTTAATCATCAGGCTCATAAGCTGGTGATGCTGGTGAATATGTTGGACTCGTTGGAGAGTACCCTGGCACAGGTGGTGAATAAGTTGGACTTGTTGGTGAATAGCTGGGACTCGTTGGAGTGTACGTTGGACTTGTGGGTGAATATTTGGTGCTCGATGGTGAATATTGAGGACTCGATGGTGAATATGTTGGACTGGTTGGTGAGTAATTTGGACTGCTTGGTGAATACCTCGTGCTACCACCAGCTGTGTGTTGAGGTGAGCTAGGAGAGTAGCTTGGACTCGTTGGTGAATAAGTCGGAGATGTTGGTGAGTATGTGGGACTCGCTGGTGTATACTGGGGTGATGTACCAGCGAATGATGGAGATGTTGGTGAATAGCTCGGACTTGTTGGTGAATATTTCGGACTGCTCGGGGAATAACTGGGACTTGCTGGTGAATATTGAGGTGATGATGGTGAATACGATGGAGAGGTTGGAGAATAAGATGGAGATGCTGGTGTATAATTTGGTGAACTGGGGGAGTAGCTCGGAGATGTTGGTGAATAACTGGGTGATGTAGGTGAATATCCAGGACTCGTTGGTGAATAACTCGGAGATGTTGGTGAATATCCAGGACTCGTTGGTGAATAACTCGGTGACGTGGGTGAGTAACTGGGAGATGTAGGTGAATAACTGTGACTGGTTGGTGAGTAGCTTGGACTCGTTGGAGAATAACTCGGAGATGTTGGTGAGTAACTGGGAGATGTTGGCGAATAGCTTGGAGACGTTGGTGAGTAGCTGGGACTCGTTGGTGAATAACTGGGACTTGCTGGTGAATATCCTGGACTCGTTGGTGAATAACTTGGACTGGTTGGTGAATAATTGGGACTTGTTGGTGAGTATGTGGGACTTGTTGGTGAATAATTTGGGCTCGATGGTGTCATACTTGGTGATGTAGGAAGATAAGCTGGTGATGTGGGTGAATAACTCGGAGATGCACCACCAGCTGGTGACATTGGATAAGGACTCATGCTTGGTCCCGGACTTCCAGGGCTTCCAGGTTGCGGTGAATAAGCTGAATAAGCTGGCGACAATCCAGATGCATCTGAAGCACCAGATGGTGAGAAACATGCGCCACCAGGTGTCATTCCACTGCCCAACGTTGGTGACATTGCTGATGCCCCATATCCTGGTGTAGCACCAGCTTGATTCCACGGTGTCATCTGGGGACTCATACTTGGTGTTGCAGCACTTCCAAAGAACATACCAGCACCACCCATCACACCAGCTCCAACAGCCATTGGTATTTCAATTCCCTGTTTACATTTTTCAGCATCCAACAGCAAATCGAAGCATCCAGTTCCAATTCTCGGCAATTGTCCCATGATTATGTTCTCAGAGACACCCCTCATTGGATCCACTTCAGCATGAGATGCTGCGTCCAAGAGAACGTCAACAGTCTCCTCGAATGAGCATCTCATAAGTGCACCAGTGTCCTGCCTGTTGATACCATGACGGGTGATAGCCATCAAGTGTCCTTTAGCCGTCATAACGTCACACAAGAGAGCAAGATGTCGATAATTAACGTACAGTCCATAGAACTGCAGTACAGCATTCATCTCTTTCTCCACTGATTTTCGGACAGCCTCAATCCCCAGAACCTGGAATATCTCGCAAATGTCATTACTGAATGTTCTCACAGGATCAACATCTCGTTCAGATAAAACCTTCATGAGACTTGTACCATCAGTCTCAAGTAACCACTCAGCAATAGCCTTGAATTCACCAGTATCTGTTATTATAATTCTCTTCTTAGCATCAGTCTGTGGCAAGTGCATGTACACTTTACCTATCGCCTCGATTCCCTGAAGCGTCATATCACTCAGCATATTAGCTTCAATGCACCTCAGGAACATATCATCCTCCATTTTATCAACAGTCTCCTCCTCCGTGTCCTGGAATTTATTATCATCACTGTTCATTATACGAATACGAAGGACTAGCTTCTCTGCATTGTCATCATTGAAAATACAGTTGAGATCATCACCAAAACCAGCATTAATCTTCTCAGCAATCTGTTCCATAGTCAATTTTTTATCTGTCATGCGTTTACGATCCAGCTCAATGCGAAGTAGCCAGGGTGATATTTTCGTTGGATCAAAGTCAGGCATTTCGTAGTAGACATTGACGAACTCCTGATCCTCAGCGATAACAGTATTCTGGGGATCTGGATCGTAATAAATAGCTGTATTGGCTGTTACCTTCCTCAGAGTTGTGTGTTCAAGTCTGCAGAGAACATTTTTAGCTTTCTCAGCATCCCTAGCAGCTGCACCAGTCAAGAAAACCGTGAGAGACGGTGCCTTTGGTTTTTTACTGATATTAATAATTTCCTTGAGCCTCGGTACACCAAGTGTTACGTTCTTGGATGATACACCAGCAAAATGAAAAGTATTGAGTGTCATCTGTGTGGCAGGTTCTCCAAGACTCTGAGCAGCCAGTGCACCGACCATCTCTCCAGGTGCAACCTGTGCCTGTTGGAATCTCGTCTCAATCTCACCAATCAGCCATTCGAATGCCTCACTCGATAATCTGAACTCCTCTGATACACATTTTGTGCAAAGTGTCGATCTCACGAGACATCTGAACAGGAGTGTTGCATTCTCGTTGGCCTGTTTGCTCAGTCTATCCTCACCAGCTACAATTATACATTTTTCAAGGAGATCTTTGACACCCTGGATGACCCTCATGGGACTGAGATCAGTGGGTGCACGTTTGTTGATGTGAAATATCTTCTGAACATTCCAGATCATTCTCGTCAAATTGCAGGGAAGCACCACCTTGGATTCACCACTGGGAAATATCTCCCTGAGGACCTGACGATCCCTGTTCAACTGATCCCACTCACGTTCCAACTCTGATATCACCTCTCCCGAGCCCATCATCTCCCTCACTATCTCTTCATTGAAAATTCTCCTGAGATATCTCTCGTTGGTCGGATCAAATTTAAATTTCTTCTCGAATGCTTTATTACTCAGTTTAATTGTCGGTAAATTCTGGAATTCAACGGTTTCTCCGCAGAGTCCATCCTCACCATAACGCAACTGAATGAGCTGTCCCACAGAATTTCTGACTGTTCCATCGTAGTGCACCATGACAGACTCCATAGCTTTGATCAAACGTCTCTGAATGTATCCTGTCTCAGCTGTCTTGACAGCAGTATCAATGAGACCCTCACGTCCTCCCATTGCGTGAAAATAAAATTCCGATGGTGTCAAACCAGCGAGATAAGAATTCTCAACGAATCCTCTGGACTCTGGACCATAGTCGTCCTTGATAAAGTGTGGAAGTGTTCGTTTTCTGAAACCAAATGGAATTCTTTTACCCTCGACATTCTGCTGTCCCACACAAGCAATAACCTGAGAGATATTGATGTTGGAGCCCTTGGAGCCTGACACCACCATAGCCTTCAAATTGTTGTACTCAGTGAGTGATTTTTTAGCTGAACCTCCAGTTTTGTCACGAGCGTCATTCAAAATTCTATTCACTTGATTCTCAAATGTCTGCCGAAGGGTGTTACCAGGTGTTGGCTCTAGCTCCATGTTGTGAGCCTTTTGGATTACCTCTATGACATCCTCCTTGGCCTTCTTGATGGCTTTCTGAATCTCCAGATAGGTCTGGGGATCAGCAATAGTGTCACCAATACCAATCGAGTGGCCCTCCAGCAACAGCCAATTGTTTATAACAGTCTGAATATTTCCATAGAATTTTCCACAAACTTCATGACCCAATTCCAACATACAGATGTGAAGAAGAGAACCTGCAGATGTTCCTAGAGTTTTTTTGCACAGAATTCCCATTATCAGTTCACCATGCTCGACCATAACTTTGGTATCACCTGGTGAGATCCACTTGTAGGGCCCATCGTCCTCCTCGTCGGGATGTGTCGAGTGTGTCCTAATCATGTTTACATTCCCTGGAATAATAAGTGAGAATATCTGCTTGCCTGTCCACAGAGGTTTGGGTTTGAGAATGCAAGGCTGTGGCATTTTGCCATCCCAACTTGGTAAAAACATAAGAATATTCATCATCTGTTCCTTCTCAATGAAGACATCACGTTTTGTCATCTTTCTTACAGCTGTCAGGGTATCCTGGACAATACCCATTACTGGTTTATTGGCTTGAGGTGTTATAATCTGTCTGGGTGTCACGTGAATATTTTCAACCTCAGCTCGTGTCTCCATGGACTGAGGGACATGAAGATTCATCTCGTCACCATCAAAATCAGCATTGTAAGGTGATGTACAGCTTAAATTCATCCTGAAGGTGCTCCAGGGGAGTACTTTAACCCTGTGACCCATCATACTCATCTTGTGGAGTGTCGGTTGACGATTGAATATCACTAAATCACCATCACGAATGTGTCTCTCAACCCTATAGCCACATTGCAGGTGAAGATCCGATGGTTTTGGATGGAATCTCAAGTCTATTCGTTCACCATTGTCCCTGACGATGTACTTAGCCCCTGGATACTGTGAGTTTCCTCTCCTCACGAGCTCCTGCATCTTATCAATATTGAAAGGTGTCACTATCTCTGGGAATGTTAAATTTTGAGCTATACTTCTGGGAACTCCAACCTGATCAACCCTGAGATTGGGATCTGGTGTGATGACTGTTCGTGCTGAAAAGTCCACACGTTTTCCCATTAAATTTCCTCGGATTCTTCCCTCCTTTCCCTTCAGTCTAGCTTTTATAGCTTTCAGAGGTTTTCCTGATTTTTGCATTGCCCTGGGCATCCCAGGCATGTCATTATCAACCAGTGTGGCAACGTGGAACTGGAGCATTTTTATATTTTCAGAGATAATGTGAGCAGCAGCACCAGCCTGTTCATTTCTCACGAGTTCATTGTTTGATTTTATGATGTCTGCTAGCTTGTGGGTCAGATCGTCCTGATTCTTCGCTGATCCGTACATGATGACAGCTGGTCTGACCGAGAGTGGGGGAACTGGCAGAACCGTCACGACCATCCAGTCTGGTCTGGCGAATTTCGGATCCATTCCCAGGATGAATGACTCCTCGTCTGATATGTGTTTGAGAATTTCCCAGGCGCGTTCAGCTGTCAGGGGTATTTTTTTCTCTTGCGAGTCCTCGTTCACGTGTTTCCACTCTGCACTCACGTCAAGACCTGATCTACGGAGATTTGGCTGATACCTACCACATCCACCATGACCTGGTTTACGATCTGGTGCTGTTGATTCGGTTCCTTCCTTGTTGATGTCCATCTCGTCGCCACCCTCGCAGATGTTCTTGCTTTTGCACAACTCGTAGACAAATGTCAGGCGTTTGCGGGGCTGTCCTTTACTCTTCATCACGATCTCCTTGATCTTTGGATTGTGGGGGCTCACCAGGAGCTTTGAGCAGTAGAAACACACGCAGCGAAGGATCTTTATGGTTTTTGTGATGAATCCAACGTGGAATACTGGCTTTGCCAGGTCGATGTGACCGAAATGACCTGGACACTCTGTCATGTTACCAGCGCACGTTTGACACCGCGAGTTTCTGTCTATTACACCTTGACGAGGATCCATCAGACCTCCCAGCTTTGGACGACCTCCCTCCATTGTCTCTGGGAATCTGATGCCTCCCTCTGTCACTGACATACGTCGCTGTAAGGAATTATTTTAATTAGGGACAATAATTACTGAAATGAAAAACAGTCAATTTGTCTGTATTATGAATTTTTGGTAATTTCTTGGGAACTAAAGCAGATAGCTAGATTTTTGATAAAACCTTTTTTGTTGATATATTCAGGAGCTATAAAAAAGGTAATTACCCAAATTTCGAAATTTTCATTGGTTACGGAGATATTTTCGAAAATTGACAAATGAAGTTTCAAATTATCATTTTTCATTTGTAAAATGTTTAAATATTTTTATTAATCGCCATTTTCCTCTGTAATTGTTAACATCAATTCCCGGAATTTGTATGAACATTAGAAAAAAAAGGCGGAAATCCAGGGGAAAATCAAGATTTTTCCTGTTACTTCATTTTATCCGCTAGAAAAATGTTTTTATTACGTACTTGATGAATTAATTACGAAAATACGAGATCGACAAAATGACAATGGCATTTCAATTTCTTTGTTGAACACCGGGGGAAATAATTAATTAATTAATTGCAAACGCAAGAGACATTTTTAATGACTTTTCATCACTAAAAAAGTATAAAAACCATCGATCCAGGTAAATCGCGTTATTTTCCTCGATGAATTAATCCCAACAATTATCTAAGATTTTTCATTTCCGCCTTGGCTATATCCCTGAAATAGCCAGAATAAGCGGGATAATCACACCAATACGACGACCTAGGGGTTGAAGCCTATGAAGAGTGGATTCTCCCGATTAAAATTCCCGCATTTCCTCATGAATTTCAATTTAATCGACCGACAAAAGCAATATGATACCTAAGAACAATCAGAATTAATAATAATAAACGTAATGCAATGGAACGTAACGTCGATGGAGGCGTGTGGTTGGCAAGTCAATAAATAACGAAGGGGAATTAATAAAAAATAATCCCATTGTCGTTGGGACGTGTGTTAATGAATTACTCACTATTTCATCGGGCGATATGATTCCGAATTGGACCCTTTTAACGGTCCTTATCGGTGCCTTTGAGTCGGACGTGGCCATTTTGTTGTGAGCCTGAAGGCTTCTGTGTCCTTCTGCGTCGCGACCCGCTCTAATGTAACCGCCCGCCGCAATCAGACGGTCTCCATCAACCCATGACCATTTTACCAAGATACGAAACGTTGACATGAGAAAGAGATAGGTCACCTCGTGGGGAAAAATTTAATTAAATTTTTAAGGCTCGTTTTCATTTTTTATATTTTATTTTTTTTATAAAAAAAAATTTGAAAAATAGGATATTTCTTAACAAGTGCGGAAATGATATATTTCGTAACAAGTGCGGGAAAGTCACTTTTCAGGCACGCGAAGTTACTTTTCGGCACAGCGCCATGAGAATAAATAAAAATAAAACAGTTGTAAATGACAAATAAACTTTTTTTTTTATTATATGAGTAATTGTATATTTCGTAACAAGTGCGGAAAAGTTCCTTTTAGTATATCGTGATGAAAAAGATCATCCATAATATAAAAATTCAAATATATTAAAAATAAATAAACTCCATAAGTTATAAACAAATAAAATTCAGAGAATCATTCGGAATATCTTCGAATTTCGCGCGGTTTCTCCCTTGCCAGGTGCTGCCATCGCTGTAAAATTTCCGAAATTCAATTTATTTGTTGATTATAAAAAAAAAATAATCCACTGGAGTCTCCCCTCTGTCTTTGCTGATTTCGTGGCGCGTGAACTTGAAAATTCACGGAGAGAAAACACCGAGAAATAATTTGTCGAAGCGGTAACCAGAGACCCTGTTATTATTGTTTTTCTCCAGTCGAATGTGAATGAAATACGACGATTATATCCTGAGTATTGTATTATGAAAGCAATGGCTCATCACTACGTAGTGACTGCTCACAAACCAACGGCTGTAACAGCCTGTGTAACCGGTAATTCAATTTTCCTAGAAATAACCTTAATTATCACAATTATTCTCTTGCATTTGTCATGAAAATTTGTGACATTGTCTGTTCACAGGTAATTTTACATCTCCAACGGATCTGAATCTTATTCTGGCTAAAAATACGAGACTGGAGATTTATTTGGTCACTCCTGAAGGCCTCAGGCCATTGAAGGAGGTTGGAATGTATGGAAAAATCGCAGTCATTAAATTTTTCAGACCACCAGTAAGTGCATTTCAATTGAAGAGTCATTCTGTTTTTTTTGGGGGGAAAAATGAATAAAATTAAAAGATTCAAATTGTTGAAAATTTTGTCTAACGTAACAAAAGCAGAATTAATTCTTTGTTCATGTGAAAAAAAGGTTTACACCTTTGGATTAGGGTTATTACATTATTAATTAAACAATATTGTGTCTGCACGAATATTAAATCATGTTAAGGGAAATTGCCGAAATATTTTTGTTTCTGAGACTTTTTTGAATTAAGTGTCAGAGTTATTCAATCATTTGAAATCATTTTTATTACTCCATAATGTAATTATAATTATTGTTTAGCTGACGAAAGAGAATGAAAAACTGTCTCCTTTTATAAAAATTAATCCCAAATATAATCAACAATTTGATAATTCTGTTGCGAAGTTGCAAACTAAGATAAGTCTATTTTTTCGAGGCCAGTAAACCGCCAATATCTCATTACTGAAGGAAAAAAAAAATATTTCCATAAAAATCTTTTTTCAAGCTCTCAACTTTCTCTACAAAAAATGTTTCTACAAAAAATTCGTTCTGCGCCTTCAATCTGGAGATATCAACCAAAAACTGATTCAAAAAAAAATATTCATCATAATTTATCCCTGTGATTGTAATTTCAATAAAATTCCAAAACGTACATCGATTCCTTAATAAAGTACAAAAATGAATTCCTGTTTCTAGCACGAAAAGAAGGATCTCCTGTTCCTCCTGACGACGAGATACAATGCCATGATCCTAGAATGCTCCGGAGAAGGAGAGGAAATAGAAATAATCACAAAAGCCCACGGCAACGTGGCAGACAGAATAGGTAAGCCCTCAGAGACAGGAATAAAAGCAGTGATCGATCCAAAAGCAAGAGTAATCGGTCTTCGACTGTACGACGGTCTCTTCAAGATCATTCCGCTGGACAAGGACAACCCGGAATTAAAAGCCTCCTCAATTAGAATGGACGAGCAACAAGTTCAGGACGTGAATTTTCTCCATGGCTGTGCAAATCCCACCCTGATAATAATCCACCAGGACATCAACGGACGTCACGTGAAAACCCACGAGATATCCTTGAGAGACAAAGAGTTCGTGAAAACTCTCTGGAAGCAGGACAACGTCGAGAGAGAGTCGATGATGGTGATTCCAGTCCCCTCTCCAATCTGTGGTGCCATTATCATAGGACAGGAGAGTATTCTCTATCACGATGGTACAACGTACGTGGCTGTGGTGCCCCCCATCATAAAATACAGCACAATTACCTGTTATGCTAAGGTAGACGCCCAGGGTCTTCGCTATTTACTGGGGGACATGGCAGGGCACCTCTTCATGCTCTTTCTGGAGCAGGAGAAAAAATTGGATGGCACTCTGGTGATAAAAGACCTGAAGGTGGAGCTCCTCGGTGAAGTCAGTATTCCAGAGTGCATAACGTACCTCGACAACGGTGTCATCTTCGTGGGCAGTCGTCTAGGTGACTCTCAACTCATCAAATTAATCACAAAAGCTGACGAGAATGGGTCTTACTGCGTTCCCATGGAGACCTTCACAAATTTAGCACCAATCGTTGATATGGCTGTCGTCGATCTTGAGCGTCAGGGTCAAGGACAGATGGTCACGTGCTCTGGGGGATTCAAGGAGGGCTCCCTCAGGATAATCAGAAATGGAATTGGCATTCAGGAGCATGCCAGCATCGATCTTCCTGGTATAAAGGGAATGTGGGCGTTGAAGGTGGGGAATAAGAGTTTTGATAATACTCTGGTGGTATCTTTTGTTGGCCAGACGAGAATTCTCACCCTGAATGGGGAAGAGGTCGAGGAGACTGAGATTCCAGGGTTCGTGGCGGACGAGCAGACTTTTCACACCGGAAATGTCAGTGATGATCTTCTGATTCAAATCACCCCAACCTCCGTTCGACTCATCTCCCACGAGGCAAAATCAGTGGTTTCTGAGTGGGAGCCTGATAACAAACGCACCATCTCCGTGGTAGCTTGCAATGGTAGACAAGTGTTGTGTGCAACTGGTAATGATTTATTCTACATTGAAATCACAGACGAGAAAATTATTCCAAAGGGATTTATAACTCTGCAGCACGAAGTCGCATGTTTGGATATTTCACCCCTCGATGGATGCACAGAGGCGAAAATAGTGGCTGTGGGATTGTGGACAGACATCTCCATCAGAATCCTAACACTTCCGAGTCTTGAGGAGATCAACAAGGAATTGCTCGGTGGTGAGATAATCCCCAGATCAATTCTCATGACTTGCTTCGAGGGAAATACTTATTTGCTTTGTGCTCTCGGTGATGGCTCCATGTACTACTTCTCTCTGCTGAAGGACAATGGAGTTCTCTCTGACAAGAAGAAAGTCACCCTGGGAACACAACCAACTGTCCTGAGAACCTTCAGATCTCTATCAACTACCAATGTATTTGCATGCTCTGATCGTCCAACTGTCATCTACTCCTCCAACCACAAACTGGTGTTCAGCAATGTGAACTTGAAGGAAGTCAATCACATGTGCTCACTCAATGCTGAATCTTATCCAGACAGTCTGGCACTCGCTACTGATTCTACAGTGACTATTGGTACTATCGATGAAATTCAGAAGCTCCATATAAGAACTGTTCCTCTAGGTGAATCACCCAGGCGAATAGCCTATCAAGAATCATCCCAGACCTTCGGTGTTATCACGATGAGGGTTGATGTCCAGGAGAGCAGTGGAGTGAGCATTGTTCGTCCATCAGCATCTACCCAGGCAACATCGACATCTAGCGCCTCACACGTAGCATCGCACAGTAAACCTGGACACACAGCATCCAGTGAAATTGGACAGGAAGTTGAGATTCATAATCTCTTGATCATCGATCAGCACACGTTTGAAGTTCTTCATGCTCACACCTTGATGCCCAACGAGTACGCGTTATCTTTGATATCGACGAAGCTTGGCGAGGATCCCACGTCTTATTTCATTGTTGGAACAGCTGTGGTAAATCCTGACGAGTCAGAACCGAAGATGGGGAGAATTCTGCTGTACCAGTGGAACGATGGAAAATTCAGTCAGATTGCTGAGAAGGAGATCAAGGGAGCTTGTTACTCACTCGTTGAATTCAATGGAAAGCTGTTGGCCAGTATTAATAGTACTGTTAGACTTTTCGAGTGGACAGCTGAGAAGGAGTTGAGGCTTGAGTGCAGTCATTTTAATAATATTATTGCTCTCTTCTTGAAGACCAAAGGGGATTTTGTACTTGTTGGTGATCTCATGAGGTCTTTTACTCTTCTTCAGTACAAGACGATGGAGGGGAGCTTTGAGGAGATAGCTAGGGATTACAATCCCAATTGGATGACAGCCATTGAGATTCTTGATGATGATACCTTCCTGGGGGCTGAGAACTGCTTCAACTTGTTTGTCTGTCAGAAGGACAGTGCAGCTACCAGTGAGGAGGAGAGACAGCAGATGCAGGAGGTTGGGCAATTTCATCTGGGGGATATGGTTAATGTATTCAGGCATGGATCTCTCGTCATGCAGCATCTTGGAGAGAGCAGTACACCCACTCAGGGTTGTGTACTTTTTGGCACTGTTGGGGGAGCTATTGGACTTGTTA
This sequence comes from Fopius arisanus, assembly GCF_000806365.1. Classification (NCBI taxonomy): domain Eukaryota; kingdom Metazoa; phylum Arthropoda; class Insecta; order Hymenoptera; family Braconidae; genus Fopius; species Fopius arisanus. The sequence continues at coordinate 855,197 of NW_011887780.1, forward strand.
CCCAGATTCCTTCGGGCTTTTATGAGTTCTTGAGGAATTTGGAGGACAGGCTCACGTCTGTTATCAAGAGTGTGGGAAAGATTGAGCATCATTTTTGGAGGAGTTTTAATACTGAGCTGAAGGTTGAACAGTGTGAGGGGTTCATTGATGGGGATCTTGTCGAGAGCTTTCTGGATTTGAATCATGAGAAAATGGCGGAGGTTGCTATGGGACTCACGGTAAGTTTTTTTTTTTGTATTTCTGGGGTTTCGGGAGGGGGAATCCCGGATTTTTAAGGTGGGAGCAGATTGTGGGGAGTTTATTTCGAGCTCTAAGAGTTTTTTTGGAATAATTTCGAAACTGGGGGAGATAGGGGATTTTTGTGGGGAGCTTTTTTGTAGGCAGTAATTAGGTCTGCAAAAAAGGTTCTGAGAGTAATTTCAATATCTCTTTTAGTTTCAAAGATATTTTGAGTGGAAAGCTGTGGTATCGAGGGAAGGGGTTAAGGCCCGGATGGACTGTCTGGGAAAGATAATTTACTCCAAAATTGGGACTTCTAATTACTCCGTCAATTCATCGTTTTTTCCGATAATTGTTAGATAGCGGCCTAGTTGTTGACAACCGCTAGAACGCTAGCTAATAATTATTGCAAAAAACGATTAATTGCCAAAGTAATTAGGAATCCGAATTTCGGAGTAAATTCTCTCTTCTAGATAATCCACCCGAGCCTTAAATTCATTTCTGGAATTTCAGTTTTTGAGAATATTATTAAGGGCCGGATGGAGTATCTCGGAAAGATAATTTACTCCAAAATTGGGATTCCTAATTACTCCACCAATTAATTGTTTTTTCCGATAATTGTTAGCTAGCGGCCTAGTCGTTGACAACCGCTAGAACGCTAGCTAACAATTATTTTAAAAAAAACAATTAATTGCCAGATTAATTAGGAATCCCAATTTTGGAGTAAATTATCTTTTCCAGATAATCCAACCGGTCCTTAAATCTGAGGGAAATCTCATTTTTCTGATACTCACCTCAAAACGAAATTGAATTTTATTGAATAAATACGGGCTAGTGAGTAAAATGCACACTCTAGACTCTTTTACACGATTTTTCATAACTCAGTGGTTAAACAAATGAATTAATTTTTTTTCTTCAGCAAATATCGAAAATGTCTGAAGTGTCCATCTGCCTCATTACCATAATGAAGTTTTTAGATTAAAATCCCATTTATGTACTCAGAAAAATGTAAATGAATTCTACAATTCTCTAGAAATTTTGTACATATGTTTTTCTACAAAAAAAATATACATTCATTTATTAATTAAAAAATTCGATTTTGATTCACTGTTTTACAGATTGATGACGGTAGTGGGATGAAAAAGGAGGCAACCGTGGACGATCTAGTTAAAGTCGTCGAGGACCTCACGAGGATACATTGAAGGGATACAGATGGAATTAATGGAATAAATTTTGTGACTGTGCACTTATTATCGTCACTTGACGCCGATTCTCTTGATAAAAATACCGTGAAAATAATAAATGAGCAAATGGCATGTTCCCAACGACAAAACCAAACAATTCGATATCAGTGTAATAATGGAAAGAATATCCCAGTGAATGTACGTGGGAATTCAATTTTGCAACAATGTTGAACATTTGGCAGTACATAACGTTATTACATTAGATTTATACCTGTTTAAGGTGGACTGTATAAAATAAAAACATAATTATGTAAATTTTTCTTTACTGATTCATTTTTTCAATTGTAATTTACATTTTCAATGCCCTGTATTGCCCTTTGAACGGTCGTAAGATTTTTCTCGGAATCATTGTCTTGTTATTAATTATTGATGACATTATTGCGCCATTATTCAATTATTATTTATTAACAATCGGAATATTATGGATGTGCAATAAAAGAATATAAAAATAAATTATGAATATTTTTCAAAAACTTTTGAATCGTAAGGAAAATGAAAATTCGTTTATAAACAATAAATAATATTGTAATGTAATAATAAATTATTGATTCACGATTGTTAGAAAATTTGGGAGAATCTTCCCATAATTTTGTTTCGATAATTTTAAATTAATAATTAGTTTCTTGCAAATGATTTTTTAGAAGATAACTAAATAAATCATTTGAATTGGAATTTATCATTTGGCTTTTTATTATATTAATGAAAAAATACTTATTTAACTGAAAAAACAACAGGGCTTTGAATAAATAAATAATTCAATTTATAAACGAGTGATTATGAAAAAAACAGAATTTCAATTATTTTTAATCATCAGAAATCGTAAGAAAATCATCACGAGATTAATCAACAATAATGACGAAAAATTTTAAAATTTCTTTCTCACTTCATAATTTTATTTTTTCAGTGGTAAAACAGCATCGACATTGGCAGCAGCAGCAGCATTTCCAGTGGATCCAACAGCTTTGAGTGTCTCAGGATCGAATATCCAGTCCCTGATGATCTCCACTCCCTGTCCAGTCATGCCACTGGCCTCAATGACAGTAATTTTCTGCTGAACTTCTCTCTTCAGTCTTGCAAAATGAATCATAAGAAGAGCCTCATTCCTCATTTGTCTGTAACTCAAGTCCATCTTCCCCAGGACAAGAGCTATTTTGATATTATCCAGCTTGGGCTCCACCAGTATTGAGTAAAGTAAAACACCAGCTGCACTTATTTGACACAAATTACTAGCATCTATCACGTAAATAATTTTTTTTATTCTAGAGAAGTAATTTTTCCACATCGGTGCCATGCAGCCACCAATCTCCTTGACTACAATATCAAAGTGTCCATCCTTGCTACGAACTGTGAAAAGATTGACACCATTTGTTGGAACTGTCTGAGAGGCTTCATCTAGGTCACCGTCCTGCAGTCTCTTCATCAGCATTGTTTTTCCCGATTTAATGGGACCAATACACAGGCACATTTTATTTTAATCTTTAGTAGTCGTTTTTTAATCAAAATATATTATAAAATTGGTTTGTCGAGGGTTCATGAAGTCGAGACGATCAGTTATGTACACATATTCATTGATCAAACATACCTTACGTTACTAACAACAGTGATACGTGTGGTACATCATTTTTTTGGGTTTAAGAAATGTCTTTTCATAGATCATCAGCAGAATCATTCGTTTTTGAGAGCAGAAGTCGATATCATTTTTGGTAAAGCTTGAGAGATGGGAAATTATGGGTTTTTATTCAATTTTTACTCCAATTTGTTTATTTAGGGAAATTATTTGGATTTTCGCGGGTTGTAGTAAAATTTGTAAGAAATTTTTATTAATTTCTCATTAAAACTGGAAATGTCAAAATTAATTTGGAATTCCCAGGTAATTCACTAGACATTACGTTTTAAATGATAATTGTGCAATTTTTTAATGAGAAATTAATTTAAATTTTTTGTCTCAAAGAAATTTCGAATTAGATGAAATAATGAGTAATTGTTAGATTGTAAGTGAAGTGTAATTTATAAATACTCAAGTAAATTAATGCAAAACGAAATGGGGGGTTCTCTCATTGCAAGAAACATTTATTACTGGAGATTAATTAATTGTAGTTTAGAAAATAATTAATTAAATATCTCAAAGGTCTCAGAGACTAGAGATTAAAAAATTTATCAAACATTCTTTCGTTAAAGATTTTAATTCAACGAGAAACAACTGTGAGTTCTAAATATTATGAATTGTCAGGTGCAGCTCTTTATATATTTTTCAACACTATAAAAAAACTAGTAATTACCAATAAACAATGACAATAAAATCGTAAAAATTATCCAATGACTTGAAATTTTGATTGTAGAAAACTTTTCCAATCGACGATTATTTATATAAAAAAATGTTAATGACATTTGAATTAATCTGATTTTATCACTTCGTCTCCCATTTTTTATATTAATTAATGATTGACTTTCAATTAATAACCCGTAATATTTAAAACTCGTAGTCACCCCTAGAATCAACAATTTCCAAAAATAATGATAAATAAAAGAACAGACAATTTTTAAATATCTCAATAATTTGACAACAGAATTTTTTCCTAATAAATGTAAACGCAAGATTAAAAAAAAAACAAACAAATTAAGAGAATTAATTGAAAATGGAGATTTATTTAGAACCTCTATTCAAATGTATTTTTTCTATAATTTTCACATAATAAAAAAAAGATTGATATTCATTTTTTTTAGTGATGTTTCCCTTTTTCACTAGTGGACCCTTGATTCTATGCATCTCATGTACTTTTCTCATACATTTGTATTCAACACATTATTCACTACATAAACATGCTGAACATTAAACAGAAATAGCGGTACATTTGGCACTATAATAAATGATATCAACATCCATTTATCAGCCCCAACTCTTCCAGGAAAATAAATCACTGAACGAGAAAAAAAAAATACTGTTCTAATCTATCGATTCTTTTCAACTTACAAACCAACATTATTTATGACTATTAGAGAACGATTTCTTTACATTTTTTATGGTGTTTATCAGCTCTGTTGAATTATCTTTGTACAAAAAAAGTTAAGACGTATGTGCAATATTTATACTATTATACACTTTTTCACGATTTGTTCTGGGTCAGGCAGACGCATATCAACTTTTGGATTTCTGCATTCAATTTTTGAGTTTTTATACGTTTGACTAGACTTTCTAGGCACTTAAATTTATGAGCTCTGAGCATTTGCTAGGTCCTTTCAAGAAGAATTGTACGGACTGAGGGAGGCATACGCCATGCGTGTAATTGACGATCTTTGCTCCCTGCAATTATCTGAAATTTTTATCAACACCATATTAATTTTCATTCCCTCATCATTCCTTCTTTTAAAAAATCAAAAATACAGTAATAATTCATTATAAAATTAAAAAAATCTATCAATCAAATTTATCAGTGAATTTATTCATATCAGGAATTTATTTTAGGCTCTTCCCCTCATGAGAAATTTATTTAAATTTATTTATTTAAAAATCCATGTAACTCAAATCAACTCAATATTTTTGATCAGTATTTTTTTTATACTTTCATACAATTAATTCCTGAGATGAATGATTCACTAGAGAATGAATATTTTGAAAGGATTTTAATACTCACTGTATCATCAATTATTTCCATGCTCAGTAGCATATTTCCAGGGCCTGGGATACTGCAAACTAACTTTGGTTCCTGAATAAAAAAGAAAAAAGAGATCAATTGGTTGTTCAAGAAGTAGAACTAATGATTAACTAATAATAGAATGCCAGTTAAATAATCTTTTGATAAAAATCTTTTTGAAAAAGAATGTTAACTAGAACTCAATGCCTTAATAGAATTTATTCAGATCATACCTTGGTATCGAAAACATAAATATTCCCATCATAACAGCCAGCAAATAGTAATTGGTGATAAAGTCTCATGCACACGATGCCAACACCTGCCGTGTACTGCGCGACTTGATCTCCACTCTAAAAAAAAATGTTATAAAAAATTTATGTTTCACAAATAAAACGATAATTTAATTGAAATAATTTCTTCCCGAAGTTTTCGACGAATATCCCCAAAACTACGGGAGATAGCGAAATGTACGTGATAATATCTTTTGTAGTTCTCAATTAGCTCTACAAAAATGGTAATTACAGAAATTCGATTATCTTTGTTAGTTCCGGAGATATTGCCGAAACACTGATCGAACGCGATTTGTTGGATTAACAATTGATTACTGAAGTAATTATGCTCTGCCAACTCACAATAAAATCGAATACAGGAATAGAAGTGCTGCTTGTTCCGCAGTATACGAGGTCCCTGTCCCTCATGAGGCTGTAGACAGTGTGAGTTCTCTGTCCAGTGAGTGTCCGAAGAAAGAGACCACTCTGAGCATCTCGAATGGTAATCGGTTGATTGCGTGCTGCAACGATCAGGATTTTTCGTATGCCTTCAGTCGAGGCTCGCAGAGCGAGCACCGGCTTGTCAGAGAAATCTAATTTGTCCTCTCTCAAACTTCCGGTCTGCACAAATAAAAAAATTACAATCAAAACAAAGCGTAAACCAGAATCCCATTTTTTCTGAGATCAGTTTTCAAGTCATATCTCCCGACTGAAACGAGATAGCAATATTTTTGTTGAAACATTTTTTATAAAAAAAGATGGGAGCTACAAAAAAGGTGTCTATGAAAATATCACTATCTTTCCCCATTTCCAAGATATTTCGGGAAAACTGATCCTCCAAAAAATCCAGTTACTCGATTAATCTCAGTCCTCAGCATTTGATTCCTGATAAATAAATTTCTACAATAAATTACTTCGAGCAGATAAATCACGATGATTGAGCAATTACCTTGATGTCATAACGTGAAATATGGCCAGATTTAGTTCCAATGAAAATGCTCCCCCAGGCTTCATCCATACACTGGATGGGACTGCCAACAGTCACTTTGGGACGATCTAGTGTCCCTCCCTGAAAGAAAAAGAGTAATTTTCTTAATTAAGCTCACGTCACGCTTCGTATCGCCATTTTACTTTGCTAAGATATCATATAAGAATAATAATACCCTTTTCAAACTGATTAAATATTATAATATAATATATATACTATATATAATAAATTTATTCCACAATTACCATGACGTCGTAGCACCGTAAACTAGCATCAAGCGAGCCAGAGAATAGCAACCACTTTTTGCTCTCAGTGATCCCAGGAATTTCGTGGACATAGAGACACGTGACAGCAGCTTCATGTCCACGATAAATATTCAATATTCCATTTGATTTCTGACTGTATCTGTAGATAGCACCGTCCTCACTAGCCGCAAGGAATGAATCACCAAATACTTTGATATCCAGGACAGGTCCATTGTGAACAGTGTACCTCATCCGGTCCCTGTCATCAGCCTTTTCCTCACAAGGCCCCTCATCCCCCAGAAGTTTTCCATCCTTTCCCTTGTCATCCCTGTCAGGCTCATCCCCAGGGGCTCCAGCCCCCTCCTCAGCACTGCTGTCTGTCCTGATGATGGGCTCCTCCTTGATATCAATAATCTCGACATCTACCTCACAGGTCCCATCAGTCCCCTTGGGTCCTTTGGCATTTATCTCATTGCTCTTGACACTTTTAGCAACTTCTTCACCACTGGGTGACAGTGGAAACCCAAGGCAATCAGACTTATCCGACATTTTATCGTCTTGATCAATGGCCTCTTCAATTAATTCAACAGCTGACGAACTCCCAACGTTGTCATCAACCTCAACAACAATCATCGGTGGAAAATCATCCTCACTCCTGCTCTTCTCGTCAATCAAAACTCCACATCTAGGTGCACCTGAGTTTATCCTAGATATACCGAATTTTTTAAACACCTGGGGATGTGCCTCTGGTTGTAATGACAGCAGATAATTGCAGTCAACAATTTTAACTCTACAATTCATCATCTCCTCTCGACCCCTCTCCACAAATTGCTGTTTCTTCTTGTGTTTATTCGGGTGTGACTCATTCCTGGCAACCAGGGCTCTCCTCCGACTGTTTATCGAGCTTGTAGAACTCCCAGAGCGCGGCCTCTTCTTCAATCTCTCGAGCTCTGGTGTTGAATCTCGAGAGCTCGATCTCAGTGCTCTTTTTGATCTCGATCTACTCCGGGACGAGGACTTGTTGCTCCTTCTGCTGCTCATTTTTTTACTTCTCCTCGATGTACCCTTTCGCCTCGTGGAGATCTCCTCGTCCTCATCGTCACCTTCTATCGGAGACTCGTCTCCAACACCAGAAGGAACTCGTGGCTTTTCTCTGTCATCTTTCCTCGATTTTTCTATTTTTTCACTCTCCCTCGGGGGCTTGGCCTTTTCAGCTTCCTTACCAATCGATTTATTGTCTGAATCTCTTAAATTCTGTTTAGATTTATCACTCATCACAGATTTAGGACGTTTCATAATTTTTTCCACCGGTTTGCCTTTCAAATCGCTCGGCTGCGATTTCTGCTGCTTCTCTGATTCTAAAATCGTCTTCATCTCCTCATCGGACCCCTCGACTATCGATTTCGATCCTCTCGTCTTCTTGTCCTTCTGCTGACGTCTCGAAGATGAACTCGAAGAGTCACTCCAGTCGTCCAATATTTCCGCTCTCACGTTCAGGGATTTTGCTTCTGATTTCTCAGATCTTCTCGCCTCTTTAATTTCTTTTTCTTTCTCTTTTTCTTTCTCTTTTTCTTTCTCTTTTTCTTTCTCTTTTTCTTTCTCCTTTTCTTTCTCTTTTTCTCTCTCTTTTTCATCACTGGAGCCCTCGACTCGTTTGGAGGACGTCTTGGCGAAATTTCTGACGTCTGAAGTGACCATGGCGTCTCCCAGATTCGGCATATCATCATCTGACGACTCAGAGTCAACGAGACTCGTCTTCGTGTCCACCTTCTTCAGGGGCTTCACCTCAGTCCTCGACTCCTGCACCTTCTCTGAATCATCTTTAGTTTTCCTCTTCACCTCCTCCAACTTATCAGTAATTTTCTCAGTCTTCTCTGATTTCTTCGCGACTCCAGGTTTCTCCACACTGATAATTCGATTTTTAGCTACAGCATCGATTATCTCAGCTACATGTTTCCCCACGTTAGGATCACCTGTTGATTCAGTCATGGATTTTCTCCCGTGAGTGGACCTCTTCTGATTCTTCTTCTTCGACGAGACCGACCTAGGCAAATCAATTTCGTCATCGTCATCAGGAGTCGTTTCCTTCAATCTCTTCGTGTCCTGTTTCTTCTTCATCCCAGTCTCTCTCTTCATACTTTCCTCGAGCAGTGCCAATCCCGTCGCCTTCTTCTGATCATTGATAACACGATCAGCAGAATCCAGAGTGCTCTCATCAGAGTAAAGTAGAGGTTGATTGTCTGCTGCTGAATTATTCGATTTCTTCTTCTTTCTCTTGTCTTCACTCTTTGGATTATCTCCACTCTCTGATCTCTCGTTGCTCTCGACGTGCGATGCATTTTTATGCTTCAACGATGATGTCGAGGACTTCTCGAGACTCCTAGACCGATTATCTCGTGTCTTCTCGTCGGTGATGCTGGATCTAGATTTCTGAGGCGATGGTTTCGGCTTGAAGTCACGAGCAATCAGCTGAGACAATTTCACTGCTTTTCTCGGTGGTGCCTCAGGAGTTTTCGCCTTTTTATCTCTCTTGCTGTCTTCTGATACTTTGGAATGAACAGAGCTGGTTGACTCTCGTCTTGCCTCTTTCGATTTAATTACTTCATTATCTTCTTTGCTGTGTGCTCGTTTTTTAGCTTTATGAGGAATTTTGTCCTCCCAATGTCGTTTTTCCTCGTTTTTCGGTGTCTTCTGGGGTTTTACAGTAGAAATTGTGTCAGAGGGTGGCACTGGGGGGTCAGATTTGACATGAGTCTCTGGAGTACTGGACTGTTTAATCTCTAAAGGTTCAGGCAATCGAGGCACGACCTTGAGTGCCTTCTTGACAGTGGATTTCTCCCCTGGAGTGTTGTTCACTTTTCCTTTGGATTTTTGGTCGACTGCTGGTGCATCTGGGACGTCCCCCTGGGGAACTGGCCACTCGTCATTCTGCAGCATCTGGTACAGGGTCATTTTTTCATTCATTAGATTCTGAATGGCGATGTCTATCTCCCTCATCCTCGCCATTACTCCGATCTTCGTCGTCGGTTGGACCACAACGATGTCTGCTTTCACTGCCTCTTCCACTTGTTTCTCCGTGATTTTTAGTTTCTTCTTGTCGTGGTGCCGGTGCTTTTTGTGCTCTTTAGTCCCTAGGGATGATTTGTTGAGTCTTTTGAGGGGATCCGGGTCCCTCTGTCTCTTGGCGTAACGATCCTTCGATTTTTCGACGACTGGATCTTTCGTTTTTGATTTTTCCTCCGGCTTCGAGGTCTCAGGAAGTGGCGAAGGCCCTGAAGGCGTCGGCGATGGAGCCCAGGGAGTGGGGGAAGGCCTTGAAGATGATGAGGACTCATCGATTTTGTTCTGAAGATTTTCAGGGAGATCGGAGGATTTCAATTTATCCTCCTGAGACGTTATCGGGGGGTTTTCTTCCTTCGCAGTTGATTCGTTCGATATATCCTCATCATCTTTATTTCTAGGAGATGCTGATGCCTCCGGGACTGGTGACTCTTCGAGTCTCGATGAACTTGGTCTTGGAGTTGCTGCGGATTGAGATGTCACGGACTTCTCAGACGCCAGTGAATTCAGTGACTGTTCAACCTCTTCAGGAGCTAGCACCTGCATTTCAGGTAAAACATCTGGCTCAGGTACTTGATTCTCAGGTACGGATTCTTCAGGTGGCCCAATACTTCCTCCCAAATTATCAATTGCCTGATGCTCCTCAGGTATTTCCTGCGTTACCTCAGCCCCTTGCAGTGCCTTTACATCCTCTTCCACCTCCTCAAGTATTTTATTCTCAACCTCAGGTACAGCACTTTTCTCAGCTTCCTCAAGACTCTTGATATCATCCTCCACTTCAGCCAGAGTTGTATCGATGTCTTCAGATGTCTTCGGGCTTTCTTCAGCTTCCTCGTGACTCCCAACAGGTTCTCCATCCACTTTTGAGACGGAGACATCCCTGTTCTCAACTCCCTGAACACCTGTCCCAGGGATATCACCAACTTCCTCGTCCTCTGCCTCCTCAGGTGTCTTAATCTCCTCATCAACGTCCCGGATCATCCCCTGGAGTATCAAAGAGGGCAATCTGTCGGGTGAACTCTTCTTCCCAACGTCCATCAACTCCCTCACCACAATAGCCACCTGATTCACCTGATTGATCTCCTCATCCTGAAATCCACTGACAATTTCATCATCAGGTGTGAATGACGTTCTCAATGGAAGAGACGAGTCATTAATCAAATCAATTGGTGAACTCTCCGCCAATTGATTCTCATAGATCGATCCCTGGATGTCATTCTCACAGAGAATACCGAATTCATCAGGAGCTTCGTTCGACGGTGAATTATTGGTCGTGGCAAAAGCTATTGGATCATCCAGTAGAGAATTCCTAGGTGTGTCCACCACAAGTGCTCTGTCATGGAGAACAACATTTTTTCTCGATTCCTCTGTCGATATTTCTGCCTCCAACTGCCAATTCGTTTGGGATTCAGCAAAAGACACATCCTCCTTAGAATCTGGAATGTTTCGAGGATTATCTAGATCCTCTGAGCTGAGATGATCAGGATGTACCCTCCAGGTGGCCTCGTCGGCTCTCAGTGAAGCCAAATCGTTTCTCTCATTGAGATCAACATCTTTCAGTGTCTCGATCGATGAGCTCTGGGTTTCACCAGGTAAATTTGATAGTTCTGGTGGTGACACGTCTTCCTGAAGGGTTTCATGAGGAGGAGGAAGTGGAGGGAGATCCAGAGGGCAACTCGATGGCTCAAGCACTTCAGGAACACCAGGACAATCACCTGGTGCTTCAATTAGACACTTGCTCAGAGGTTCAGACTCACATTTAGGATCTAGTTGAGGTGTTTCGAGTTGATCCATTGAGAATGCTGAACTTGTTTGTTCTGAAAGGCTCACAGGGAGCTCTGCGGATGCTGGAGGGATTTCCCCAGGTTCTGGAACCTCTGGAACAGTTGTCGAAAGGCTCACCTCGTCGTTGGGCTTCGCCTGGGCTTCCAGTGGATCCGAATCCTTCATTATTCCACTCTCCTCAAGGTCAGGGGTGATTTCTGCATTTGCAATTATTTCTGAATGATTTCTCTCGGTTATTGGTGGAATTTCCTCCGAGTAAGTGCTCGATGACTCCTTCAATCGATAATGCAGTGGTTCTAGTGCATTTATGGACGAAAGTCCTGGAATTTCTGGGTCTTCACTTCCTGGAGCTGCTCCAAGAACTCCTAGTGACTCTTCTAAACTTAATTCTGGTAATTTTTCACTAGTCTCATCATCAACCGCCATTTTCTCCAGTGCATCCAAGTCAGGAGATTTTACGAGATCAGGTGCAACGAGTTCTTCAGTCTCTTCAGGGATTTCTTCATCCTGACGACTTGAATTTTGAGTTGTTGGATCTAGTAGACCCTCCACTGGGACAATATCAGGTAGACCATCACTGATCAATCCCCTGGAAAATCTGAAATGCACACGGAATTTACTGCCACGTCTTTTTAATGAAACTTTTCCTTTTTTCAGAGGTTTCTCTGCTATTTTCTCAGGTTTCTCCTCAAGTTTCATTGGCTCAGGAGATGGATTCCTCCCCGCAGCTATCGAAGACACCCTGACCTCTTTTTTCTCACCGAGAGAAGTATTTTTTCGTAGTTTAGAGCTCAATGGACCTGGAGGCATCGATCGCAAATCTAATTTTACTCTAGCCTCTGCAGGTGGTGAAATCTTCTCCTTAATCACATCCTGTTGATCAGCTACAATGTTCTTCTTCGGAGCAGAAGCATCTGGTGATTTCTCTGGAATATTCACTTTATCCTTTTGTTTATTCTGTTTAATGTCAAGTGGTATATAATTTCTCGTGATGGTTTCCTTGACTAGAACTGGAGGTGATGAGCTAACAGGAGGAGATACGAAGTCCTGGAGGGATCTGGAGCCACTGGGGGCTTGATGTAGTTCATCCACTGGAGATTGAACCTGAGTATTTTCACGAGGAATGATTTTTTCTAGAAGAGGTGGAAGTTTTCCTTCAGCTCGTAATTTTCTCTCCAGCGCTCTCTCCTGATATGCCTTGAAGTCCAGCTTTTTCGTTTTAACCGAGTTTTTACTACCATCTGTCACTCTAGATGCTGACACTTGCTGATGATTCTCTGACGTTTCACTGGTTCTCAGAGATATCGCATCATCAAGGACGAATGGAGCTAGAGAAATTCCCCTGTCCTCCACGATTTTATTCCTCTGGAGGAACGTGAATCTGGCACTCTCCGATGGTTCAGGGACTATCAGAGGTGATCTAGCTTCAACCGATTCCGAATTACTCCCAGAATTCCCCGACTGTTGTAATTGTCCCCAAGTAGAAACTGGAGGAACTGGAGAAGCTGAAGAAGTGGTTTTAGGTGGACTGACAGCTTCAATCTTCACAGAAACAGATTCAACCCTCTCAGTACCAGATCCCGAATTTTTTCCCAGATGTTCAGGGACAGGTTTCACCTGAAGAGGAGGTGTCGAGGGTCCTTTCCTCCCCAATCCCTTCCTGAAGACCTCAGTTCCTCCAGGTTTCTCAGTCTTCTTCATCACCTCTGGCATCTGCTTGAGCTGAGCTTTTGTCTTCAACAACTGATTCGTAATCTGAGAATTACTGGAGCTCACGCTGTTGGGTGAAAAGTGAGCTGGTGAATTCCTTGAAGGCGATGCCACTATTGAAGATCGATTGCTGACCCCAGAGGCTGCAGTAACAACAGCTACTTTAGGTTGAGATATCGATTTGCATGGTTGAATCGAACACGAACGAGTTGTTGAAATAGTCTTGGGCTCTTCCTGCCTGAGAGCAGCTTTAGCCATGACACTCTTCGGTCCAATCATAGGTTTCTTACGTTTTACCTGAGATGCTGTGACTTCTCGTCGTTTCTCCACCTCATCCTCAGGCTCTTTCTTGATATCGTGTTCACTGATGAGCGGCAGCGATCGATCCACGGAATTATCATCACCAGCTGAATGATAACTCCTCTTCTTCTTCTTCTTTCGATTCTTCCGATGCTTTTCCCTCCTGTGCTTTCCCTTTTTCTCTCTCTTCTTTGATCTCGACGCTCGATGCTCTCTATACGCTTTCTTCTCCTTACGCTTACGCTCAATCTCAGCTGTCACTTCGTCCCTGATCTCCTCATTGAGACTCTTCTTCTTGGCAATCTTCTCCCTCTCCTTTATAAAACGCAGCATTCGTGATACGTCAATGCTGGGCTCGTCAGAGCTCTCGTCAGAACTCCCTGAAGACGATGCACTATCAAATTCATCGTTTGTGATACCCTCACTTGAATTGTCAGCGTAATTATTCATCAGACGTGGTGATGGTGCACCTCTCGATAATGGATCATGATCCCTCTCTCCATTAGTCTGATCACTGAATTTTCTGTGCTTTGGATTCATTATTCTGTATGGATTGTCGTGGGAGGAGTGAGATGACTCTCCATACCTGGCATCATACTCCTCCTTCGTTAAATTCCGAAAAAAATCGAGTTCACTGGAGCCCTTCCTAGACCTCATTATCCTCTGATCATCAACTTTGGAGGCTGCCTTAGCTTTAGCAATACCAGTATTAAATATTCTATCAACTCTGTCCACAATTGGTGTCTCAATCCTCGATATTATAGCATTTGTTGGATAATTGTTCCCATAATTATGGGTAAATGTTGAATTTTGTTTGGAATTTTGACTGGATATTTTCGTCATCCTCGCCCTGTTGATTCCAGCACTGAAAATATCATCCAACTCGTCCATTATAAGTGCCCCAGGTTCCGGTACTGACACCTGTGGCAATAATCTCGAATCTGGTGAATTCAATTGATGATTAATTGGATTTTTCTGATTGTGATGAATTGGTGGATTATTATCAACAAATGCTGAATTTTTATGGCGTTTGGAGGTACGTGCATTGACTGTAGATTCACTGCAAGTTACTGTGCCCTTTGTAGTGTCTTTACTCACTCGTTTATCGATCTTTGACAACTTGAATGTATCGCCAGTGGAAATAACAGGTGCGTTGATCCCAAACATTTGCGACGACTCATTCTGGTGTAATTCATCGATCTGAGGTGTATTTGTCGTCTCTGGGTTGGATAAAGTGGTATCATCGGTGTTATCCTCATGTGGAAGTACATCAAGCTGAAGTACTTTGCTCAACTGATGAATAAAACTCGTGGGAAGATCAGAGATGTCAACAGTAGCTGCTGGATCGAGAATTTGTTTCAACTGATGGATGAAATCCTCTTTGTCATTGATATTATTCTTCATCTTCTCATCCTCAGTGTTCCTCATCTCCATGGAGAGAGATGATTTCTTCTCCTTCACCAGGTGCTGCATTGCGATATCGAATTTTCGGAGGTTCGAGTTGTTTATCATGTTTTCGATATCGTTCTTTGACATTCTGAGAAAGCGACCTATCACTCGATCCTTCCAATTGACCTTCGATGACTTCTTCGAGGTTGATGCTGTTGGGAGAGCCTCTGGAGGGTCTGGTGTGTGAGACGGACGAGATGCGCTTGATGATGGGCTTGAGAAGAAACTCAGGGGATCAAATTGTGAGGATCTCAGAAGATCCATGAGATCCAGGGATGGTGTCTTCTTGGGATCCACTGGTGGGTTCTCAGATTTTTCCAGATGTTTCTCGTGTTTCTTCTCGGTTCTCTCGGGTCTGTGAATTGTTTCAGGTGGTGGTACTGGTTTTAGTGATGAATGATCGATTGATTGATTATGAGGGGATGAATTTGTTCTTGTTTTACCCTGGGATACAGGTGATACGACGTTCTGTCTCCACTCACTCGATTGATTCAGCTTTTTTGATACTGAACCTAGGTTAAATGTTACTTTGGGGCGATCTTCTTTTGTCGGTGACAGCAATTCTTTTTTGGATAAAATTGGGGGAGTTGTGTTCGAGATTCGACGTGGGGGTGTTGTTGATGGAGTCGTGGGACAAGGGGTTGAGGGTACAGAGGGTGTAGAAACCACTGGGGATGATACACCAGATGCTGATGAGATCATTGCGTCAGTGTACGTGGACACTGTTGGATATTTCGGTGATTCTGTCCCTTCATTCACGCATTTCTTCTTTTTCTTCTTCTTTTTCCTCTTCTTCGAGGCGTCATCGTCAGCTGGTGGCCCCGGCAGAGGTGGTAATGGCGGTGGCAGATCAGGAAGTGTTGGAAAATTATCAAAACCATTCTCACACTCTTTATCAAAATTTATGTCATCAGTCTCACCCATTCCCATCAACTCCTGAGCAAATTCCATGGCTTTCTCCAACTCCTTCAGAGCGTCGTCGTCGTTTGGTGGTGGTGGATTCATCGGCATTGGAATTTGATTTAAACTAGTGCTCAATGGATTTCTCGTTAAATTCGCGTTGAGAGTAGGTGGAGGTACCAGTGGTGTGGGATAATCCAACGATGGAATCACTGGTGGATAATTCATGGGGACATATGGTGGAGGCATTGACCCATAACTAGGTGCCATGCCATAATCCATTGTTGGTAGATTGATCATTGGAGGAGGAATTGAGAAATTTCCAGGGCACATTATCTGGTAGTCTGGTATCAAATTCCCCATCGGCATCTCGTTCTTCTTCTTCCTGGGATCAAAGGCAGGTGGTGGCTGGAGAATATCGAATTCAATCGTTTTCGATCCCAGGTTCGGTGGAGGAACAGTCACATCAGGAGTCTCCAGTTGACACGTGATGATCGTTGGTATTTTCGATGGAAAATTCATGTTCTGTGATTGTTTTTGAAGGCTCGTCGACTCTCTGGAGTCAGATGCTGGAGAATTAGAGGCAGGGAGAGTCTCTGAGGTGAGCTCCACTGGCCAGCCTCGAGCTTTTTTTCTCCTCTCACCACCTCTCGGTCGACTCAACACCTTTTGATGAATAAAATCCTCGGGGGATGGGGCACGACGTTGAGGGACATCGAGTAGCCCAGGAGATGCTTTTCCCACTGGTGCTGGGGGATTTAACGATAAAACACTGGAATTCTCATCTTCTTTTGATTTCGATGATTCAAGGGAATTCTCTGGGTCCTTCGGTACCTCGGGATTTGCCTCTACGTCTTGAGGGACATCTGGAGGGACATCTGGAGGGGCATCTAGAGGGGCATCTGGATGGGCATCTGGAGGATTTTCCTGGTCCTCTGGTGCTGTTTCTTCCACATTTGAGTGATACGTATCGGTATTTGATTCCATGTTCAAGTCATGGGTGAAATTATCGGGTTCAGATGGCTCCACGGTTTTGTCAGTGGTAAACTCGATATTATCCCCGGGGGTGTTTGTCTGGGGTTGAGGATTATTCTCATCGAGTAAATCCAATGATTCACCAGTGTCGTGGATGATGATTTCTCTGAAAGTCCTGACACTCTTAGCGACATCGATGATCTGACAATCTGGATCATGCTCATCGATATCCCCAGACCTCTGTCCAGAGTCGACATCAACTCTTCCAATGTCCTTGAGGTCACTAGTGGTGAGAGTGATCTCAGGTGGTCCATGCTTGAGCTCAGGATTCCCTTTAGGTCCTCCCTCATCATTAATCTCCGGCCCTGATAGATTAAAGTCATCGTCCCAGAGATTGGCATCATCAGCTGATGTGCCATCATTGCACAGCAATTTGCGCTTCAATTCGTCAACTGCATCAGTTATTTTCTGTCTTCGCTCCTCCTCAGAGCCCAGAAGTAATGGGCCAGGATCAGGCAGTGATTTTTCAGCCTGCACTGGTGTTTCTCTGTATGGAAATCTCCATCTGAAGTCTGGATTCTGGTAGTGATTGCCTCTGCCATTGGGAAACCTGAAGCCTGGACCAGTGCCTCGCTGAAATGGTGCTCTACCACCTCTCAATGGAAAATTCGGTGCACCACGAAATGGCTGTCGCAAATTACCTGGGAAACGTGGACGATTCTGCCAGGATTGGGGGGAATTATGGGGGGAATTGTGAGGGGGATTGTGGGGGGGATTGTGGGGGTAGAAGGGCTGGGGATTGGAGGGACTCCACATGTCCATTTGGGGACGATCATTTCGTCGTTGGGGATTGAAGGTGCCACGGGTGAAGCCTCGATTGTTCTGGCGTGAACCATCGCTCTGGTTGCCTCCCTGGGGTCCCTCGAAACGCCCCTGTGGTCCGAAGCCTCGTTCTCGGAAACCACTACTATTCATCGCACATTTATCTGAGGTGGGTACATTGGATCCAATCTGACTGAGTGAATCATTACTGGTCGCCTAGGGGAGGAACAATCAGATATTCCTCGACACCATTCTCGCGTGGGCATCTGAGGAATCAGAATCAGATTCTCTCTGGAACCTTTACGTCGATCTGCAACAAAAAATTGATCATTCATTATTGGAATCTAAAAGAACAATTAAGGTCTTGACAAATAAATTTTAGATAATCACTGGGTTCGAGGAATTTTCAGGAATTTCAGTGGAAATCGTAATTATAATTAGACTTTCTCAATGATCATAAGCACGAGGAGCTTAATTGAATTGTTTTGACATTTTCGGATTTCAATTCAATAAAAATGAATTGTTCCTCACAAAAAATGTGTTGGACTCAAACAAATTGTTGCTAAACACTGCGCAAAGAAGTAATTGTTTAATTGAACTGGAAACAAACGAATACAATCAAGATAATTACTCCCGACCCTAGCAACGAAATATTTGATTCAATGCCCTCCCCCATAAAAATATCTCCAAGGAAAGTTTGTCAAATATTTAAACTAAATATTTTGAATTGCTAAATCTCAAGATTGCTGCCATGTTGTCATGATTATTTAATCCACAAGTGAATTAATCTTCCGTCATTGAATCCCCATAAATCGATTAACTCCTCTCAATATTCCGAGGACATCCCGATGACGAAATGATCCACAATAAATGACAATGAATTGAAGTACTCCGCAATAATCGACACCTGAACTTCACAAAACATCTCTCCCTCCACGAGACCAGACAAAAATAACCTAAAAAATAAATGAAAATATCCTGAATGCCAGTATCAAGTCTAGATGCTCTCCCTGAAACAATGAAATTCCAAAAGAATAATCCATCAATTTTCACGAACTCAAATTCCCCGGAAAATCCTCTCTTCACCCCTCACACCTCAGAGGATTTGCAACACCCCCTGGACCTCATTCCCACCCCATTTCATCCCTCAACAATCACAAAATTATGACACTGTTATTACCTTCAAATAGTTAATTAAAAAAAATAATCCAATTCACAGGTGCAAATAAATTCTTGATTAATCACAATGAGTCAATGCTCAATTCACAGATCCATGGGTATTAAAAAAATCAATGCACTCATCAAGTATGACGATCAACTATCACTCGCGATATCACCGAACAGATGCAATAAATTGATGTGAAAAAAAAAATTAAATAACAGCTAGAACGCAACAGATTTGCAATCAGCCGTTAATCTCAGGTGGAAATTCTCTGGATACGTCACAGTAACCTAGAAATTCGCCTGAACATCGAACAATTCACCAACATTATTTATTCCTTGGATATCGGGGCATGAATTTTTAAAGGATTTGATCAACGTAATGACTCCGTCGCCGTCAGCCTCGTTAAACAACGGAATATTTCCACCGAATTGTGACAATTAAATTTTATTTAATGTCTTGTTCACTTTTGCGTCTCTTGCAGTCCCTTGATATTTTCACTCCCTCGAGACTATTATTTCAATGATTATCTTGCACCAATGAAACCGATGATTATGTTTACCACGATTATAAAGTGAGAGGTTGGATTTTTTTTATTTCCTCTTCAATGGATCGACTTCTTCGCTCTCTCTTTTTCCATTTTTTTTTTCTTTCCATATTAAATTGTCGAGCTGAACTGGCAGATGTCACCACGGATTTCTAGAATCTAAAAATAATAATCTTTAGTTATTCTTTTACATTGTCTTGTATCCTTGGGGAGTAATAAATAAATAAGGAGCTGTTTGGTGGAGTTTTAGTAATTAGAATTGAATTTAAGGTGTTTATAGTTGAATGGTTTATTTACAATACAATTTGATTTTTAAAAAACTAAAAAAATTTGACGGTTTTTTAGAAAAATTATGATTAGGTAAAAGAATTTTCTGGTTGTGATCATAAATATTGAATAGTGAATTTACGAGTTCGATGTTTTGACAATGAAAATTTACAATTGTTTATGTCATTTTTGAGAGATTTTTATTTGTTGTGATTTGTTAGTTATTTAAATGGTTTTTTCGTTGAGTAATTAGGGGTAATCCCTTCGAATTTAGAGGAATATAATTCAGGGGGTCAAGGTTTTTTAATTATCATATTATTTATTAAACAAAATTGACATTTCGAGGATTTTAAAGAGAATTGTCGAAACGGCGGGAAATCTAAATGCGAATTGAATGTTATCAGCGTTTACATTTTAATTAATTGATTTCCGAGTAGTTGATGAATGATTACGATTTTTTTTACCGAATTACATGAAGATGAAAATTGAGTATTAATTAATTAAACGAAAAATTGATAAATTAACGAATTTTTGCGATTTTTCCTCAATTTTCACGAAAATTTTTTCTGCGAAACTTTTCTATGATGACACATTGTTTCATCAATTTTTTATAATTATCGATTATTTGTTGTTATTTCTTCGAACAATTCGCGTTAAAAAGTCCTCAACGTAAATTTTGCATTTACCAAAAATTCAAATATTCCCTCAAAAATAAATAAATAAATAAAAAAAAAATAAATATCTAAAAAGAATGAATTGTTAAATAATAAATTAAATTTCCATTCCTGTAAGGTGACATTAAAAATCGTCATGTGCCGTCTAAAAATGAAATGTTCATCGTAATCATCGATTGTAACCTCGAAGTTGAAAATCGATTAAACTCGGGAATTCAAGTGGATCGACAACTTCAGGCGATTCTGTTGTGTTCTGTCTGTCCATGGGATCCAGAATAATCGACCAGCAGATATAAGATCGAAAAGTTCCCCAAAAGGAACACAAATCATTAATTTAATATTAACAATAGTGAACAATAAATTAACGAGATTAAACACACAACTGTGTTAATCACGTCATCACACAATTCAAGAGATCTTGAGAATTTTCAGTGATATCGACGAGCAACTCGTTGGAATCGTTAGGTTAACCCTTTTTTAATTTTATTTTTTATTATTTTGCTGAAATGAGTGATAATGAAGGCCTTCTTGATGATGAATTGTACCTGGAGAAAGTCTACCTGGCTGAGTCGTACAAGGAGATGGCCAATGATTTTTTTAAGAGTGAGTTTTTTTCAATATTTTCATCTTTTTTTTCTAATTAGTTGGAGAAAATTGATGGGAGACACGAGAATGTGGAGCTGGAGAAAGAAGTGGATGGCGATCACGTGCGTTGAGAACTAACCAAACTTGTCTCATTAAATATTCATAATAATTTTATTTTATTTGGTATTTGTCAAGCAATAAAGTGGAAAAATGGTTATTTTACAGGAAAGCCGAAAGACTGATGGTCACCGGACTTCAGTGAATTATCGAAATCATTGACGAATTTTGTTTACCATCGAGAGAATTTTCAACGTCATAATTTCCAACTTCTGCACATCATTTTTTAACAATTTTTTATCGACTCTTTCCGCCAATCGTTTTACATTCTCAATTAGTAAATCGACTTAGCTCTCTCGATTTTTCCCTCTAACAGAGTAATGTCCTCTCAAATCTCCACTCAATAATCTATAGATTTATGGGTTTGTCGACTCAACTCTTTTCCACTCGATGTATCAAACAAAAACCCACCTAATCCCTTTTATTTTATTGCAAACAAGAAATTAAATAAACTATCAGCTTTAAACCCTTTCTATCAGAGGCGCATCATTCCCTCGAGAATAAACCCCAATGATGAACTCATTATAACAGAAAATTCAACAAAAGCTTTGAAAATTATCAACTAAGAGTTAATTAGTTTTAATAATCTGGGGATAATAAATGATATTTCGCAGAAGCATTTGTACAATAATTCGGATAAATGCATAAATTGACTTTTTGAATTTCTAATCACAATATTCAGACTATCAATTTTATCAGTCTTAGGGAACCGTTAACGATAGTAATGATTTATCGATATAGAATTTGTTAACTAATGAATAATAATGTTTTTCTGTTATTCCCACAGAACAAGATTTCGAAAGAGCCATAGAATTGTATACAAAGGCTATAGAAACAGATCCAAATGTAGCAACTTACCATGCAAATCGAAGTTTTGCATATTTGAAGACAGAATGCTTCGGCTATGCTCTTGAAGATGCATCTAAGGCCATCGAGTTGGATAAAAATTATATAAAAGGGTATTACAGACGTGCTGCTGCTTACATGTCCCTGAGTAAATTCACACGGGCCCTCAAAGACTTTGAGACAGTTGTAAAAGCAAGTCCCTATGACAAGGATGCTAAACTAAAATATACTGAGTGTAACAAAATTGTTAAGAAGCTAGCCTTTGAGAAAGCTATCTCGATTGAGGAGAATCAAAAAAATATTGCTGATAGCATTAATCTGGAAGCAATGAGTAAGTTATCAAATTTGTGATATTAATGTAAATGTTTTTAATTTATGCAACTTTGTTGAATTCATCGAAATACTTGTTCCCAATTTTTTGTTTTGCTTTTTGTTTATACAGTTTAATTCAATTTTGTCTACGGATCATTAAATAATTGGCAGGGACTTTGGGAGAGGTTTTACTAATTTTTTATTGTGTCTAATATTTGTGATGAAATAATTGAGGAGGAGTAAAAAATTGGAGAGACATGTTTTATCGGTTTTTAATAGTATTTCTGATGGAATATTTAAAAATAATTCAATTAGCTTTATTAACAAAATTGTTTAAATCTTATAATTTATTTTTTTAGTGTCTACAAATGATTTCAGTATCAAATATTCTAAACATTTTGTTTTGTGTCTTTTTTCAAGGCAGTTTCAATTGGTAATCAGTAAATAGTTAATGAAAAATGATTCGTGTTTGTGATTAAAACTTCTTAGTAATGAATTTTAAACGGTTTTCAGCGATCGACGATGATTACATTGGTCCCCAGCTGGAGGATGGGAAAGTAACAG
Source organism: Fopius arisanus (assembly GCF_000806365.1). Lineage (NCBI taxonomy): Eukaryota > Metazoa > Arthropoda > Insecta > Hymenoptera > Braconidae > Fopius > Fopius arisanus. The sequence continues at coordinate 877,869 of NW_011887780.1, forward strand.
TGAAATTTATGCAGGAGCTCCTGAAATGGTACAAAGACGAGAGGAAACTCCCCAGAAAATACGCTTACAAGATTCTCCTCGACGTGAAGACCTGGTTCATGGCCCAGCCGAGTTTGATAGACGTGGCAATCCCGGATGATAGTAAATTCACGATCTGTGGAGATATTCATGGACAGTTCTACGATCTACTCAATATATTCGAACTCAATGGTCTGCCATCGGAGACCAATCCTTATGTATCCTTTTGATATATTTTCTCATTGATATCTATTAATACTTATTACTCCTCGTTACACCATTTACACGATTTTTTCTTAATTAAGAATTCTAGTTATTCAACGGTGACTTCGTTGATCGAGGGTCATTCTCAGTGGAATGCATATTCACACTTTTTGGATTTAAATTATTGTATCCCAATCATTTCTTCATGTCTAGAGGTAAATACTCACTTTTTCTCTCACCTAAATTCTAATTAATCACCAAAAATTATTAATCAGTTGAACTGACAATAACTAATTATTTAATTATGGAAGTATTCCACAGATTGACACAACTTCCTCTGGAATTTAATGTGGAATTTCCCTGGAGTTGAAATTTTTTTCTAATTAGTCACTCATTAATTTATAAAAATTGATAACGATTTCATTGAGATGTAATGAAAAATTGCAGGAAATCACGAATCAGCCATGATGAATCGCATGTACGGGTTTGACGGTGAGGTAAAAGCGAAATACACAACGCAGATGGCCCTCCTCTTCACTGAAGTTTACAATTGGCTTCCCCTAGCTCATCTCCTCAATAATAGAGTAATAGTAATGCATGGTGGTCTCTTCTCGCGGGACAATGTTACTCTCAAGGAGATTCGCGAGATCGTGAGGAACAGGCAGCCTCCAGACGAGGGTGTCATGTGCGAACTCCTGTGGTCTGACCCTCAGCCACAACCTGGACGTGCATCCAGTAAAAGAGGGGTTGGAGTTCAATTCGGACCTGATATTACTCAAAAATTTCTGGAGCTCAATAAACTCGATTACGTCGTCAGGAGTCATGAAGTAAAAAATGATGGGTACGAGATCGGCCATGATGGCAAGTGCATCACTGTTTTTTCAGCTCCAAATTACTGGTGCGTATTAATTATTATAAAAAAATATTCTCTATTATTTAAATAATAGAAACTTGTTAGGTCTTTTTTCTACTCAACCCATCTTGAATAATTAAACGCCAAAACTTGAATTGTATCAATAAAAATGAAATAATTTCAGTTAATTAATATTATTATCAATGATTAACTAATTGATAATTATTTAATAGTCAATGTACTTACTGTTCCACCTGCTTTTTCTTAATTTCAAAAGTTTAAAGTTTAAAAGGTGATGATAATTAATAATCTTTGTCTTTCAGTTGAAACAAAAGGAATTTTTTTGTAGTTTCAGTAGTTTTGGTTAAACATTGTTAATGTATTATTTATATTGCAGCGATACTATGGGTAATCGAGGTGCTTTCATAACTCTAAATGGTAAAGACATGAAACCGAACTTCAGAACTTACGAAGCAGTGGTACGTCGAGAAAAAATAACGCGTTATTCAGAAATAAATTATTAAAATTCTAATCGGAATTCATTGAATTTTTACAGCCCCATCCAGACGTCAAGCCGATGCAGTATGCCACCTCTCTACTGAAATTCATGTGCTAAAACCCGTGAAAAAAGAAACCTTATTATTAATAAGGAACTTATTATTAATAAATTAATAACGATTGATAATGACTAAGAATTTTTTTCGAGTAGAATCAAAGTGTGCATAATATATTTGATACCAACGCAGAGAACGACGATTTGTACTTAAAATTACCGAGGTAGAATCATTAGAGAATCAATTATCAATTGAAAATCTGTGACGTGGTGGAACGTAATCAATCGAATCAGACGTTTTTCCACGGAATTGATAATAAATTACACATTTGGAGGTTTTATTTATTTTTTGGAGTTAAATATTATTGCTTTTGGGTCATAACGAATTCGAGAAATCACTTGACATTTTTCCTTGAAATTCATATTTCTTGAGAATTGATTATTGCAGGTTTTGACTCCTCAACAGTCAATTTTTATAATTAAATATTTTAATGCGGATTTTTTATAGGAAATATTGAGGGATTTGAGGACTTTTCGCTTGTGAAATGTCAAGGAGAGATTTTTCGGTTTGAAATGAATTTCTGGGGATTTTGAAAAAGTGATAAATGTTAAATTTGGTCGACACGAATCGTTTTGTTATGTTCTACTCATCGAATTATTGAATGTATTATAGAGAAAACGGTATGAGTGTATGAGAATAAGTGATGACAGGACGTGGGACTTTTAGCGGTAAAAAGTCGAAAGCTTTTCCCGTGTAGATTGGATCGTGAGCTTATCCATACCGAATACTTTTTTAGCGGTGATTATCAATAAGAAGTTAGAGCTTGTGAAGGAAAATATGGAGAAATACATTTTCTGAAATGATTGGCTTTCCAGTGGGAAAGTTATTTTTTTCTGCATCGATACGAGAGAGGGAAGTGAAACATAAAATTATTGTTACCATTTTTCTGATATTTGAGGCATGAATTCGTAGGAGGGAGTGTAACTCCATCGTTATTCGTCGCGTTATTTGCGACAGACTTCTAGACAAAAATTAAACAAAAAAATCTTCATAATTTATGGATCTATTTCTGATTCGATTTTTTGTTTTTCTGTTTTTTTTTTGTTAATAAATCATGTTTATAATGTACTCTGACTTGACCCATTTTATGTCCATTTCCTATTAACTGAAGATTATTAGTTAATAAATATATTTGGTCCGACTAATATAAATTATTGTTCTTTCGTTGTCCCGAGAATTAATTAATAAAGATGAACTGATTCCTGGGAACAGGCGCAATACCGGTGAAATATTGGATACAGAATTTGTTTAAAGAATCAATTAAAAATCTCTTATAAACTTTTTATAACAATTTTTCAAATTTTTCTCACGCAATTTATTTAATCATTAAATTCATTCGAATCGCAATCACATAAATAAATAAATAAAAATAATCATAGATTAAATGATTATTGAGGCAATCGCTAATTAATTCACTCTAATTGATTAATTAATTAATTAACTCGCCCTAGTGGTTAATTCTCTTAATAAAAAGTTATCCGCGGATTAAAAATTGTTTTTATTTTCCACTTAATCAAGCGAATCAGTTAATTAATTCATTGGAGTGATTTAATTATTGAATATAAAATATAAAAATTAAGAATAATATAAAATTTTTTATTCATTTCTGTGTGTACATTTTTTACAAACAAAAAGGAGGGAAAATTGTTGAACAGCATTACGAAGAGACAGTGAAACATTCATTACTCTTAATTAACAAATCATCAATTATGTAATCACGTATTACATTAATTCTTATCATTTATTATACTGTTATTATAATTTTTTTTTTTATAATTAATAATAGATAAATCTTGTGTCAAATATATACACAAATCTCGAATTATTTTTCATTTCTTCCTTCTTTAGGTCTGAATATCAGTCTCTGCATTCGAGTGAATAATATTTTTCTTTTTCAAAATGCGCAAAACTACCTGACACTTTAATTATAACAATTAACTCATCATTTATGTCAATTCCGTATTCGTGGAATTATTTACTCATTTCATATGAATTTCCACTTTTAATTGTTAATTACAATGAGTCATTATTTTATTTCTACTTTTGCGTTATTTAATCAACTATTTAATTTATATGATAAATATCAAATATTTTCAACGCGTATTTATTTATTCATTAGTGAAGCTGTTATATTCTTGACTTGTCAGAGAAAAATTAACCATATGATGCAACAAAAAAATTAAATGAACAAATTCTGTTGAGAACTGATAAACTAGGATCAGAGCATTTTTTTCAATTCCAGTTTTTTTGGAATATCTCGGAATCAAAGGGAGATAGCGATATTTTCGTCTCTACATTTTTTGTAGAGAAAGATGAGCTCTACAAAAAAGGTGGTGACGATAATATCGATATTTTTCTTCAATACCGAGATATTTGAGAAAAATTACGAACTCATCCTAATGTACGACTTTGTTAACTGAATTATAAAACTTTTATTTACTCCATAATTGTTATTACTTTCATCCTTCATCATGGCAATGAATTTACCATTTGAAAAGTGTAAATAATTTTCGATGACTTTCTGAGCGCCAAAAGTGAATACTATTTAATTCTACAGAGGAATGAAAAATAGAAAAAGACATTCCACTTTTTTTTCTGTACACTTAAAGAGTACGACCACAAAATACTGAGAAAGTGAGAACGAGGGACCAATTAGAGTATTAAATGTTATTACTAAATAAATACAATATTTATAGTGCAGTGCATGCGGAGAAACAAATTAACGAGATGTAGAATCGAGACTCAGAATTTCCATCGATTTGATAATCGAATGGAGGAAAATTGAGATTAAAAGATTTAGTGATTTATTTTTTAAACAACATACATAAACAATTTAAAAAACATCATCCTCTCGTACCTTCCGAGAATTTTCGATTGCTACTTCTCTGTTAAATACGTAATTTCCATTTTCCAAATAAACAATTATTATGATTTTTTTAGTACACCTCCCACCGCTGCACCAATTTCTCAATAGAGTATTATTTATAATATTAATATTACCTGACCTTGACACAACAGAGACTTAACGTTAATTTATCAATTAAATTGTTTCTCATATTTTTATTTTCCCTTAATGAATTTTTTACAGAAAACGCAGATCTGCGAAATCAATCGATTAAATCGATAATCTCGTTGGCGTAAAAAAAAAAAACGAATAGTCAAAATGGTCCAGTATTTTGGCGTCTGTAGGTGATTTATTATCTTGTGTGCGACGTTCCTATCGATTTCGATTGATGATTTATGCGGGGAATTGCACATTTCAGGTTTTTCTTTCGATTAATTTATGATAAAGGTTTATCATTTTTTTATTTTTTCGTTTCAAGCAAGCAAGGCACAGGATCTCTACGGATTTGAACGTGCGAATGCTAGGAGGCACTACTCAACAGATCCATGCTCTTAACGCCTCGTCAGCAACAGCACCAACAAGTTACCACTGCAATGAGAATTTCTAGAGTGCTATTGTCGTTATTGCCAAGTGGAGCAAAATGAAACAATAAATAAAGCATTAACAATGATTTTTCCTCATCAAAATGAAAATATTGGGAATACATCCGAATAAAATAGGATAAAGAGCAAAATGGGACACGCGAGGAAGTGTCTAATTAATTCCCAGTAATTATTTATTTCTCACAAAAAAATGGTGGAGACAGTCTAAAGGTGTCCCAGTGCCTTTTGCGACTTTAATTTTTATTTATTTAAATTATACTGTGGATTTTTCAATTTTTTTTATGCAACGTTCTCAGAAAATTCGATATCTCATTTGAATTGTTTATTATTTTATCAGTTGAGTGGAATAAAATTCTGGAAAAAGTGAAATGTTGAATAATGGATTCTGATGATTGATTTCTCATCGTCTTTTATTGAATCTCTTGATTCATATTCTTTTACACGCATTTTATTTTATCTTGTGTGCCATTTTGCTCGGGTCTCCCTTACGCGATAGAAAAAATGAAAAAAATATACAAAAAAGGCAATTTCAATCATTTTTCCTTCTCCAAAATAAAAGAATAGGCAAGTAATAATATTGTTGATTACTGGAGTACACCAGAATCGCAATTTATTGTTATTTGCAATTTTAACTAGTGAGTGGAAACAATTATGCAGGGAAAGGGTGAAACAGGGCAAGTCTTTGGTGCGTTTACGATGAATATCTCGGGAATTAAGGGACATACCGAAATTTTTGCTAATATCTTTTTTTTATAACTAGTTGAGAACTGTAAAAAAGGTTATTATAGAAATTTTGATAGCTCCAGTTGTTTCGGAGATATTTTAAAAAATTCACTGAAGGTTTACGTTGATATCTTGTATTTTTTAAAATGACGGTTTAATTTTTAATAATTATCTGCGAAATTAAGGGAGATACCGAAATTTTTGTTGATACCTTTTTTTTAGAACTTATTGAGAACTCCAAAAAAGGTCCAACAAAAATTTTGCCATCTCCTCTAGTTTCGGAGATATTTCCAAAATTCAACGAAGATGAAGAGTTACGTGAAAATTTCTTGTTTTTTTGAATAAGAAAAAATGATTAATTGCTCTCATTTTTTTATAAAAAATGAACGAAAAATAGGAATTCCCGAGGATTGAAATTCATTGTTGTTTCATTTTACTCCACAATTTTTCTTCTCCCACTCCTAATTCCCCAAATTCAGTGGTAAAACTTCAAAACGTAAATTCATTTAATTTTCCGTGAAATCAAACTAAACAATTAATAACAACAATTCTCACCAAAAAATTCTTCTTACGATTGATTCCTTTACCAGAGAATAAGAAATGGATAAAAATTAAAGAAAATAATGAAAATTATTGGGTTATTTGTTGTTATATTACAGATTTTCGATCTTGTAATCGCGGAAAAGGAAAATAATAAATCCACTTCATTATTTATATTCTATCAACAAAAAGAAAAATATAACTATAATTAGTGAAATAATTTTCTATTTTCCTTGATTACTCGATCGTTTGAGGCAGATTAAACCCACACCGAGATTAAAACAACCTGAAACAGCAAAAGATGATAAATATCCCAGAATATTCATGATTATTAATTTTAATCAGTGAAAATGTTAAAGAAAAGCAGTTGGATCATGTGAATGATTTTTGTTGGTTTACGAAAAAGTGGAAACCAGTCCCATTTTTTAATAATAATTCTAGGATAGAATAATATTCTTGGAGCACACGTTGCACTCCCACCTTGGCATTATATTTTATTATTCAAATTGAATGAACACAAATCAATTAACAATTTCAAACTTCTGGCGATATCTCGAGAAAAGTGAAAATATGGAGGGCCTCAGAGAAAACGCGGGGAAATTCTCACAAAAAAAAGCAAAAAGATTCTCAAATAAATCATAAAATCGAATTTACAATAAAAAATCACCAATCCGCAATAATAAATTGAAATTTAAACTATTGAACATTCAAATTACTCTCAATAATAACGAAAAAGGTATTTCATTATTAAATAATTTTATTATCATATTTATCAATCTATAATTATTAAACAATGAAAACAAACAATTGCTCTCTAGTTTCGTATGAATTGTTTAGCGATAAAAATTTCAAAAATGAATAATAATTATAATATAACATTTATAATATAATAATATATAATATATAATATAATATTATTATATATATAATATTAGTATAATATAATAATTATAATATAACAAGAATTAATGAATAAACTTGCGTTTATTAAAAGCAATTTATTTATTCAATTCGATTTTAATTGAATGATCGAGATTTAATCGAGAATTCCTCTCCAATTTTTCTCAAATGTTCGAAGCTATTATTGTTTTTGTTTTTGTTATTGTTTTTTATTTAGGAAGAATTTAAACTGAACGTCAAATGCAACAGTTGTGCAATTATTTAATATCAGCATTACCTTCGCTGTTTCTTTGAAAAGTTCTTCTATTTTCAGTAATAGACTAGTGTAATTGAATTAATCATTCAATTTGACAGGGTAATGCATGAATATTAAAATGAAAAGAAATTAGTCGACAGTGAGCCAATGAACCTGAGTTTAATTAGATCATCGGCATCAATTACACTCGAGAATTTCGCCCACTTCTGCATTCAAACTAGGTTTATTCGTAGATCTGTCAGTTTGTCTAATTAGAGTCTAACATCTGGTAATTGTCGGATAATTATTGAGGATTTGAGCTATTTTTGGCATTTCCATCAGTCTGGAGAACGTGAGGTGTTTTTGTTAAATTATTTAAAGAGTGCCGGGTAAAATGGAGATGTTATTATTTAAATTGAAGGAATAACAATTAAAACTGTCGAAAGTCATCCTCGAATCGCAGAAAATTATTTAATCATCATCAGATTCAATGCGTAATTAATCATTCCGCAATAATAATTTTGTAAAATTGTTGAACGATCTTATAAATTTAGGATTTAAAAAATCGTTGGAGCACAGACAATTTGTTTAATTAGAATTCGTTTTTGTTATTGGTCATTCTGTTTGGCATTATCTAATATTTTTATTTACTTTTGGAGAATTTCATTTGACAAATTTTCATTTGAATTAATAATGGAATAATTTTTCATTGCTCTATGAACAATTTAAAGAAATTAACAATTTCCAATAAATCTCATTGACATTCAAAAGACAACAAAATCAGATCTTGATAAAAAAATTTAAAAAACACTATGAATGCGTTAAATTCATTCTAAAAAAGTCCTTCGCTTAAAAAACGTATCAATAATAATATAAACGTGTAATTATTCTCGGACAGTTGGAAAAATGGATTAAAAAAATTATATTTGATAACTGATATTCCCACAAAATTTGATGTCTCGTAGACGGGATGACTCTGGTGTTAACTCGAGACGTCATCCCCAAGTTTTTAAGGTCAATTACTAATTGACATCATCACCTCATTTTTTCTTCCCCAATGCAACGCGTGAGGAAAAATAAAGGTCAGAACGTAACAATTGGCGATAGTAATTAGTTGATGGGACTCTGGAGGTGTTCTTGAGATGATTTTAAAAGGGAATGTTAATTGGGGTGTTATTATACTTCACCGGAAGCACCATCACCCAATTCACCAGGCCTGCCTCGACGAGACGTCTACGCAAGCTGGAAAAATGTTTTTTTTTTTTCTCTTTTGGATTTGATTTTTAATCTTGATGAAACTCTTACTGCTGTGGTTAAACGTAATAAGTCAATGATGAATACCAGATTTCTTTTTGTGGAATTCATTTTCAGGTACATTCTGGTATTTGAGGAAGTTCTAGAACTTCTTCACACAAAATCCACGATTTCTTATTTTCTGGTAAATTTACGATAGATTTAAGTGGAAAAATATACTGTTGTTGTTTTGCTGTTGTTTAATGACTCGTGAGGGATGATGAGCATTTTTCTGCGTTTTTTGTTATTAACTTTTGGAAGAATTATAAAATTGTTGGAAAATCGCAGGAAAATTAGCATCATTGTGAAATTTCGAGAGTTATTAAATAATTATATTTACATACTGAAAATATATAATAGGTATTTTTTTGTGGTAATCCTATCGATTATTTACCAGGAAAGTAAAAATAAATGTGAATTTTGGGTTGAAGAGTTTTGAACATCTTTAATTTGAAATTTAGTTGATTCCTCATCTCTCGGAACCAGAATGGAACGTTTGGTCAATGTATTTATGCTTTAATTATGAAATTATCTCCAGAGTTAATGATTCCAGGGAAAATTGTCGCACGCAGCGGGGAATCTCGTGGAATGAGGTAAATTGGGATAAGTTCAGCGCTTCGCGGATTACGCGCAATTGGAGGAAGATAGCGATATTTTGAGTTGTAAATTTTTTGTAGAGAAAAGCGAGTGCTACAAAAAAGGTAACTATGTAAATATGAATATTTTGCTTCGATTCCGAGATATTGGGGGAAAACTCATCTTCAGAGACTAGGATAAGTTGAAAACTACGATAATTGAAAAATTGGAAATTTTCGAAAAATATTAGGGGAACATGCAAACGAAGGAGGTATTCACTGAGATTTGAAAATTCGAAATTTTTGAAAAAGTATCAGGAGAGCATGAGGATCAAGGAGGTATTCACTGAAATAGAAAAATTCAAAATTTTTGAAAAAGTATCAGGAGAGCATGACGATCGAGGAGGTATTCTGTGAAATAGAAAAATTCGAAATTTTTGAAAAAGTATCAGGAGAGCATGACGATCGAGGAGGTATTCTGTGAAATAGAAAAATTCGAAATTTTTGAAAAAGTGTCAGGAGAGTATGACGATCGAGGAGGTATTCACGGAAATGCGAAAATTCGAAATTTTTGAAAAAGTATCAGGGGAGAATGAAAATGGAGGAGGTATTCACTGAAAATTCAAAATTCAACATTTTCAAAAAAGTATCAGGGAAACATGAAAATCGAGGAGGTATTCACTGAAATGTGAAAATTCAAATTTTTCGAAATAGTATCAGGGGAGCATGAAAAACGAGAATTTTCTAATTATTGATTTTCGGTAATCCCAAAAAAAAATCCCACGATCTTTTGAATTTTTTATTGCAATTTCTTTCGAACTGTTAATTTTTCTAGAATTTTTCTGTAATTTTCAATTTTGTAAATAAATACCTGAAGTTTCGGGAAAATTATTTCATTTTCTTCACCTGGAATTAATTACTCTACGAGTGTTTCCATAATCTCCAAGAAAATCGCATCAGACGTATGATGTTTCACCACACAAATGTAAATGAAAGATTCGGCTCAAGCGACAGAGAGAGAGAGAGAGGAATTTTAGTGAGTGAAAAGAAATGAGAGAATTCCTGATGAATGTATGAATTAGAAAACTTTTATTAAACTGCGAAAAATATTTTGCAATAAGCCGAGTTATTGTCTGGCTCTTCGAAACCATTTCAATTGTCAAGCAGAGAAACGAAAATATCTGGAGGAGATCCATTCCATTTTCCAATTATCATTCAAAAAGGCGGAGAAATAAATTTCAAAACCGAGAATTAAATTCCCTTTTTTGAATTCTTTGAGATTTGAATTTCCCTCCAATTCCAAACTCTCGAGAATTAAATCATTATTAATTGAATTTTCGATCATCTCGACAAGCGAAATGAATAAATTATTAACAAACGAAGTGAATCTCCTGATGAATCCATTATATTACAGTGAATAATTACATCGTAATTGCACTGGCATGCACGGGCTTTACTCTGGTCTTATCTAATAACAACCGAACAACAAAAAAAAACCGAAAATATAATGAAAAATCATTTTCTCATTTCCATTGGATAAACAATCCAAATTGGGAGCACAACGTTCTACAATCTCTGAACAAAGGTCGTAAAAAAATTCAAATTACCAAGAAAAATTAATAATTAACAATAAATCTAATTAACGTCCCTCATTTGTCTATTCCCGTGTGTTTACTCGTTGCCGGGTGGCTCTACGCATCGATAAACTGCAAATTACCCATAGATATTTCATAAGAAATAAAAAAAAATTTGAACATATAGACAAAAAAAAAGTGAGAGAAAAAAATTCAGAACAAATGAAAGAAGAATTGTTTAATTAAATAGAGAAAAAAAACAATGAAAATAAAAAAAATATATATATTATTTAGAAAAATCAACCACGTGCATTGCCGTTATGTATATGGCGTTATGAATAAATTTTTTGAGTATTATTTTAAATGATTCTTTTTTTTTTTGGTCTTTGGCATGAATTTCAGGCTTTTTTATGATTTAAAGTCAACTTTAATTCCGAGCCTACCATGTTGTGGACGCCAATAGCAGCAGGCGAGGTACAGAGCTAGGATTGTGACGAGGAGTTCAACGAAGAGGAGTGACACACCTACACCGATGATTATTCCGATGTTCTTCTCAATTGCTCGGGCAACAGCTTCGTAACAACCCTGGATAAAGTAGAGAAGCAAATGTATGAAATTTATTAGAACATCAGAGCGGACGCGCGCTCGTGTTATTAAAATCATGATTGAAGATGTCAGAATTAAAAGTTCTGAATTCAAATTAACCGCCTCAGATGACTGAACCAATGAGGAATAAGTGTGACGGACTTTCGAGGTATCGATAGTCTCGATGTTTGTTTTTTTTATAAGAGGAGGACATAAAGATCATCATTAAAAATTAAAAATTTCAAAAATTCCCAAAAAATAAGTTCTGAATTCAAATTAACCGCCTCAGATGATTGAACCAATGAGGAATAAGTGTGACAGACTTTCGAGGTATCGATAGTCTCGATGTTTGTTCTTTTTATAAGAGGAGGACATAAAGATCATCATTAAAAATTAAAAATTTCAAAATTAAATAAGTTCTGAATTCAAATTAACCGCCTCAGATGATTGAACCAATGAGGAATAAGTGTGACAGATTTTCGATATATCGATAGTCTCGATGTTTGTCCTTTTTATAATAGGAGGATAATAGGAGGATAGGATAGGAATAGGAATTGTTTTCAATAATGATCAGCGATAATAAATAATTGGAATTGATGATGAATTTTTCCTTTTTTCGTCACTTGCATTGAGACTAAAAATTGGAATTCTTTTCCTAAAAATTCATACGGTATATCAATAATATATCTAAAGATGATATAGTTCTAGAAGACGGTTATGTGGGTCGTGACCTTGAATCGCGACCAAATAATTATCAATATTAAAGAATTCCGTCAATTTCTGCTCCTTCGAAAATTCGGTATTGAAAGAAAATGAATAATAATCAGTGGAGTTTATCCAAAAAAAATAATCAACCTTTCCATTTAATTCCCAAAAAATTACCGCAGTTAGCTGAACCGTATCGCTTCCTGTTCATTGCGAAATAATTCCGTACCTGCCACTAGTAAAATGTCAAACAGGATTTTTATAAAATATCTGCTCTAACTATTCTCAAACAATTCTGATATCTCCACTGATTCTTTCCTCCAGTACAAAAACGGACGACTCTTCTATCTAAAAATCTCTCTCGTCTTCCGTTATCTGATAATCTCTCAAATATTCACCGTTAATTGGAGACAGGAAAAATCTCGAGGTTTACTCTAACACCAGAAGACTGGAATTTCTATTTATTTTTTCCCGCATGCATTCTGGAAAAATCTAATTGATTTATGAACATCGGGACTATTTATTCCTGCTGCTATCTGAATGTCAATATAATTTTTTAACTTGTGCTGAATGGCTGAGGGTAAATGTAGGAAATTGGAGATTAGATAAAGGAGAATGATGAACTCACCGTTTGGAAATAAGAATTCTCCTCCGACGGGTTTGAGGGACACGAAGAATCTATGAGACCTCCGTCCTCTCCTCGTTTGCAACAAGAATCTGGTACCATTCTTCCAATGAGCGTCCAATTCCGATTTTGCTGGAAATCCCTGTAATCCTCGACACCACAGCATTTCAACTGCAAATAAAACAACAATTATAAATAATAAATAATTCAATTAGTTTTGCAAGTGCTTCCAACATTCAATTCGGCTTTTGCTTTTTGACTTTTTGCAGTATTTCCAAAATGAATTTCATACAATTAAACAATAAATTATAAAAGACAAACAAATTTTGTTATTATTTTAATTCATTATTTAACAGCAATAAACTCCATTCATTACTAAATCAAATAAAAAATTGTCATCATTGTCATCATTTTCAAATAATTCCACATGGAAAAATCGTTAGTAATAATTATTTATTAAAAAATACTAATTGTTTAGATGAATTAACACAAATTTTCATTTAGACGAATGGAATTTACAATTTCCAATGCAAAAAGCCACAAGTCCATACTCTTAATGAGAAATTGCATTAAAACAATAAATTCAATTTATAAAATAATTAAATAAACAATTTTATTATTTAAAATTCATAATTTCATGTTCAAATCTTTTGATAGAGCCGGAGGAATTCTACATTTTCTGTTTAGATAATCCGGAATTACTGGATCATTTACCATGAAATATCTGACACGTATTTTTATAAACAATTACTCACGTTTTTATTACATTTGCAATTGTTTTCGTACCTGAATCATGGCGCCATCCCACGCAGCTGTGACAGCCTCAGTTTTATCCTCATTAGAGTTGTAGTATTGTATCGTCGACTTGAGGAAATCTTTCGTGCCCTTTTCAGCCTTGAAAAAATTATTAAATTAGTCCCAATGGGTCCATCAATTCGAGAGTCATTTCAGGGGAAGGGGAAAAAATCGTAAGATGCCTCGATAAATTCTAACGATCGAATTGCTTTGACTTTGTGAGTTGTTACAAAATTAGGTGTTACATATTTCTTATCTGGAATTCAGTCAGTCAAGAATTTTATCGTTCTGACATCAAATGACTCATGAGACACTTCAACAATCAGGGGAATTCTTCTTCAATTTAGTCGTGATACCAGGAAAATAGATTTCAACTCCAGTTTTTATAGAAGTAAAGAAGATAGGGGATAGCTATGAAATTTTATTGGAGTACATATTTTCCGGGATTAATTAGTAATGGAATTAGGAAAGGGAAATTACAAAGGGAAAAATTTTGTAAACTCATTAGTTCATGTTTCACGTTCAACCATTTTGCAACTGAATTTTAATATTCTAAAACTTACGTCTCCTTTTAGACCGAATGCCAGACCAACCACAATACATTCCAGGATGAGAACAATGAGAATGAGAATTCCGTACTGAAAAAGTAAAAAGAAATATGAAATTACTGAGATAGAATGAAATTTTAAAAATTCATTTAAATAAAAATTCTCCAATGAGAAAGATTTTAATTTTAATAAAGTAATCCTTAATCCTTAAATCAAATTAATTCCTTCAATATTAAATATTGGGAGAAAAAATTCGAATTGAATAAATAAAAAATTAAAGAATAAACTAAAAGTTTCAAAAATATTTTCAAAAATTCACTGAGGGATAAAAAAGTATTTACCACACAGAGAAGACATCTTGATTCGAACATGGCACCACAATATCCCAAAAAGCTGACGATAAATGTCAGGGCACCAGCAACTATTAAAATGTAGGCTATCATCTTAATGACATCAGCATCAGTCCTTGTCTGAAACACAAATAAATTAATTGTTTAATTAACCATATGAAACATGATCATCAAATAAATAAGAATAAATTGTTAACTGATGCAGCTACCGGTAAACAAACGATTTATATCAATGGGATAATTAAAATGTTGTTTAATAATTGTGTTTAATAATTTTGCATTATTTATTTTTTTGTTTGATTCATTTATTTGTTTACAATTATTGCTGGTGGATTTTTGGGAAAAGAATAACGAATTTTTTCCCATCTTTTCCAAACATTTGTGAACCACTCCTATATTTCAATAATTTAAATAAATGTTCATGAATTTAAGTGGTAAATTGGAGATAATAATTTGTAAGGGGATAGGAGCGACTAATAATGACGCATTGATAATGGAAAAAACATCTTAAATCTCAGGAATTCATTAGCAATCAGAGGAGCTAGACATCTGTCTTCTGGAGTTGATCAAAGCATTAATTAAACCTAGATCCGGAGCAATCCTGAGTGGCCCCCAGGGGTCGATGTTAATTAAACAATCTGAACTGGTCTTTTGGAGACATCGATTTTGTGTTCAATATTCATCACGACTTCCTGGCATGGCTTAATCCATACTCGATAAAGACGTGCTCCAGGAAGCAACAAGAGTCGTCATATTTTTTTAAATATCATTCGTGATATTTTCAGATTATTAATCGTCCTTGGAGATTTTAATCCGTGAAATTTTGAAAACACAGGATTAAGTTCCAAATCTCAATTTTTTTATTTCAGACGAAAAAGTTGAATCTTCTTACTGATTAATTAACATAATTAATATTTTATAATATTACACATTGAAATTTATTTTAATTTTTTTCAAAATTATTTATTATTTTATTTTGAAATTCTTGTGATTAATATTTAATAATAAAAAACGGTGAATATTGGATAATTAATTAATTCATAGTGATTAATTAGTGTAGCAAAATCCGAATGAAAATTATATTTTGCAAAAAGTAATTCGGATTGAAAAAATTATGCGTGAGTTTTTAAATAATTCAAAAAGTTTATAAAACTGAAATTATTCGCGATATCTTGAATGAATTAATTAATATATTACATAATATTAAATAATTGAGGGTTTCACTGATATTTACTGATGATTGATTGATGACGCGATTAATCAATCAACTTGTCAGTGAATTCCACCCCTGATACTTTAATCTATTCATGAAGAACTGGGGAAAGGGGAAAGGGTAAGAGGATCGGCCTATGAAAGCAGTCGTTGAACACCTGTTGAGCACTTTCAAGTGGTTTTGTTTCTTAAAGCGATTGTAGAGCCATTATTTTCTGAAATATACCGCATTTATCAGTCAAATACTGGAAAAATCATTGCAACTTATTTGCAGACCTTTTACTATAATTACCGAGTCACTAATTATTGGGAATTACACATGTAATCGGTGAGAGATAAAAAAAATTAAATGTCACAATTACGAGGGATAATTAAAGGGAATTTTAATTTGTATAATGACTCTTCACATGTGGATATATATATATATATTTATAGTATATAGTTTATATATGAAATCGGCTCATGTGTACTGAAGTTATATAAAGCAGAACATCTCAGCATTTATTATTATTATTTCTATTTATTTCTCCCCTGAGAAATCTCGAGTGACTTTTTACTTTTTTCTAATTTTCAGATTTTTCCTTAAAATTTCAATGAAAAATTTGTCGCACTGTTAAATAAATATGGGAATGAAATTAAATAAAATTATTAATAATATAAAGTTGTATATACCCTAATATACAGTTGAAATTAAAAAAAGAAAATAGAAAAGAAACGAAGAATTTAAAAATACGATAAAGTGAATAGAAAGTTCGAATTTCGTAAAATTCATCATTATCATTATCATGGGAAAAACTACGATTGTTCATGATTATTAATAATTAATTATCATGAATAATGAGATAGTTTTCGGGATGATTAATTAATTTATTCCTCGGGGTGAAGCTCGATCGATCGCCCATGGAGTCTTATTAAATATTCATTTACTATCGCGTGTTAAATTTTGATTGTTTAACTTCTCGAGATTATCAACAAAGTTAAACTAAATTAGCTCTGGGGTGTTCACCGAAATTGAATGTAGTGTGTAAAGTTGAGTTGAGTAAAGTTGAACAGGTCAGGGGTTCAATCGATGTTCTTTATTTTATCTGTGCCAGGGATGGGGTCAGGTCTCGTGGCAATATTCAATGGATTATCAACAATGCATTCAATAAATAATTGATCGACCAATTTTAAAAGTAAAAATAGATAATTTCACAGTACGACTGGTGAAAAAAGAGAATACTCTAGAGCACAAGGTCATTCACAGATTTTTATTGAATGAATTTAATTAATTGTAGTTTAAAAACGATTTATATTAATATCGATGTTTTGATCGATTGAAATATAATCGAGAAAAATATAAATGTGCATTCAATTTATCATTGAAAATCCCAGATTTTTACTCAAATAAATAAAAAAGAAATGATGATTCATTTATATTTTTAAAAATGTTAACAAATGTCAACTTAAAGTTTTGTTAATAAAAGAATTTTTTTTTATTAAATTTTTCTTTAAACTGAACTCAATATATTAATTCTTTCCGTTCAATATAAAATGAAATAAAATAAATATATTGAATATAGTAAAAAAAAATATATAAAAAATATAAAAATCCCCACATAAATGAAAAAAAAATATTTTTTTTTTTCATTTATGTGGGGATTTTTATATTTTTTTAAAAATATTTTTTTTTTCATTTATGTGGGGATTTTTATATTTTTTTAAAAATATTTTTTTTTTCATTTATGTGGGGATTTTTATATTTTTTATATATTTTTTTTTACTATATTCAATATATTTATTTTATTTCATTTTATATTGAACGGAAAGAATTAATACATTGAGTTCATAATTTAATAAAAAAAAAGAATTTTTTTTTATTAAATTTTTCTTTAAACTGAACTCAATATATTAATTCTTTCCGTTCAACATAAAATGAAATAAAATAAATATATTGAATATAGTAAAAAAAATATAAAAAAAATATAAAAATCCCCACATAAATGAAAAAAAAAATATATTGAATATATTGTTCATATAAATTTTCTTATTATCTATATTTTTCATATTTATTCGCCATGTTTTATTTGGCATTTAACTTTTTCAATTGCTCTAAACGCTTTTCCTGGAGTGTTCAATTTTCCCAGCCCTGGAATTTCCCGAAAATTCCGAAAATTTTTCTTACACTCCATTTGCAGACAACAATAACTCTCTGTTCAGCGCCAAGAATAGGAATAAATACCGCAGAGAGGATAGAGTAATGTTATGCAAACTGGGTCTCATTTCAATAGCAACAATGTGAAAAAATAAATAATACAAGAGATGTGTGGATGATTTTCCTCGGTGGAATCCTTCAGCATGACTGACCTTCGACTAGGAAAAGTCCGTTCGCTTAATTAGTCATGTCACAACGTGAATAGCGATCGCTTGTCCTTTTTATCATTGAAAAAAATAAGTGGAAAAACTGCATTACGTCATTGTGCATGAGGTGATTATAAAAATATCAGAGTAAAACAGTGGGTGACGATCATTAATGGATCTACCACTGCCCACTGATGATTCGCACCCACGTGCATCTCAATTGACTTGATATTAATCCGACATTAATTAAGATTTAGTAATTATTTTCGGTTGGCTGAACTGATCGTTATTAAACCGACGATTTTCAAAATTCGCTAATATCTCCGAAACGATGAGAGATAGCAAAATTTTTGTTGAATCCTTTTTTGTAGAGCAAATAGAGATCTTTGGAAAAGGTTATCACAAAAATTTCATTATCTGCCGGAGATTCGGAGATATTTGCGAATTATTTATGGGAGAAATGAGTCGAGTTATAAGATTGTATAACATTAATCTAAAATTAATTACTCTGTCGTCATTGATTTAATTTAATTAGAGTTTCGTCATCATTACCTACATACATAATTATTTTCTTAATTATTATCGCGATTATTATTATCGATTTATTCGCGATTGTCGCCACAATATTTCGCCATAAAAACCGATTCATCAAAAAATAGATTCAGTTCTTCGTCCAGTTTTTTGGGAATATCCCCGAAACCACAAGAGATAAAAAAATTTTCATTGAATCCATTTTCGTAGATCGAAAAAAGACCCCCGAAAAATTTCTTAACAAAAATTTCATTATTTGCCAGAGATTCGGAGATATCAGCGAATAGAAAAATCCACTCAATCTGTTTCATCGCTTTAATCCTGAATTACACCTTGACATTTTCCATTTTTTTTTCACATCAATTGACCAGAATAAAATAACAAAGGTGATGGAGGTGATGGGGATATTCACAACACCCGTTGAACCATGAAATACTATTTTCATCATTTTTAATACCCTGTCTAGATAATGAAGATGATGTAAGTTAATTTCAATGTTGAGGCACTGCTGGAACTCGTCTGTACCAGTTGCCTTGTGTAATGAAGCTTGAATGCTCTTTCCTCACCTGGTGGGACGTTAATTATCATCCAGGAAACATAGGCCATCTCGCTGGACACTGAAGAATTTATTGAACAACTGCAGGTAATTAGAACGTTATGCTTGAATGCTCTGATTGCTGATCGATCAAGAGTTGGAGAGTCTTGATTGAACTTCAATCACTTTGTCTTCCAATCACAAATATCTATCACTTTCTCAGAGGCTTGCCATTAATCTCAAATATTCCCATCATTTCATCGATATTCTCGAGCATCATGATTAATTCTCAGTTAATAGAGTGAATATAATTGATGAATAACAAATACGATTGGATAATTGTGGCGTATGAAAACTGACGAAAGTCACTGAAATTGATTGAACAGCTATAAAAATTCATGCTTAACCCATTGAAAAAAAAACCTAGCACCGTAATAAATGGTGATTAAACAATATGTTTTGAGGAATATCGTTGAACAATGGCATGAGGATAATTGACAAAAATTTATTGTCATGGAGAATTGGACATCTGGACTTTTCTAATTCGCGGGGTGTCTCACTCTTCCTCATGTCACACCCTCAAACAACCTAACATCCAACAATATTATAATTTATCATTGCAGGTGAATTATCACAATCAGCTAAGACCCCAATGTCCTTGAAATATTATCGAGTAACACCACTGAAAATCACCGATAAGTTGTACTCCACTTTGACGGACTTCTCACGATTTGTTAACGCAACAATTTATTTCATTTTCATTTTGTTAAGAAAAATACGAATCAATTAATTCAGCTCCGTCGTGTAAATTTAGGCGTTAAGATTAATTTATGGATGTATATTGCCTTTGGAAATGAACGGCTGCTTGGAAAATAAATATTT
Organism: Fopius arisanus; assembly: GCF_000806365.1. Taxonomy (NCBI): domain Eukaryota; kingdom Metazoa; phylum Arthropoda; class Insecta; order Hymenoptera; family Braconidae; genus Fopius; species Fopius arisanus. The sequence continues at coordinate 897,953 of NW_011887780.1, forward strand.
ATCGCTTCAGGAAAAATTACAGTCGACACAAAACATGAGTTATGCGATTTATTTCTGTTCGACTTCAATAGCAATATTTCCGCCACTTTCTCGGCCACAAAACACATGAAAAATATGCTAAGAGTTAAATATTTGTGATGTTTGTGGTACGATTCTTGGAAATTTTTGTTATATTGACGTTTCAATAAATTTTTTAACCAAAGATTAAAGATTTTGTGGACAAAAATTCATACGCGGATGTAAAATTACAATAAACATTAAACATCTGCTAAAATTGTATTGCTCTTGAGAACCCCGTGTAATATTAAAATATATATGTTGTAAAAAATATATGAATTATATTAAAAATATTGATTTATCTTTTATAAATCAAAAATTCAAATTTTAAAAGTTTTAATTTTTTTTATACATATTAGATTGATTTTGATTGAATCAAATTTAAAGTTCAACTTTGATGATAAATTAAAAAAATAATCTTAATTTATTCATAATAATAAATGAAATTAAAATAATGACAATTTAAATAATATTAAAAAATTCAATCAGTCATTGAAATATGAAAGATTACTTGAAATTCGAAACTTTATTTTGTGATTTTGATATAAATCTAGATTAAACATTGATAATAATGAGAATTTATAAACAATTATTATCATTGTTACTGAAACCAGAAAGATAATCACGCACGCAGAATTCTTGATTCCATCTTTGTTTTGTTTTCCGTTTTTTATTTATTTTTTTTATTCAGAGGTTGCACAAGTTTATGCCTGGCGTTTACGTTTATATAATCATCCGCTACAGGTGATTTTTATGTACTCTGGTTATTGATCTTTCACTTGTAAAAGAGTACGCGCAGAGAAATAAAAAGTGAGAAGAAAAGTTTAATAAATTCCAGAAAAATTGCGGCTTCAATTTCTCTGTAAATATTTGAACCGAATATTAAAAAGTTGTAATTCCAAATGACCCAGGCAATTACTGAATTTTTTTGGTAATTAATTAAACTAATTAAAAGCTATCAAATCATCCAAATTAGATAATTAAGTTGAGTTCAGGTGCCCAGCGAGATTTTCGGGAATATCTCAGAAACTAAGAGAGATATCGAAATTTTTAGAATGACCTTTTTTGCAGCTCTTGATGAGTTCTATAAAAAAGGTATCAGTGAAATTTTTTTTATTTCCCTTAGTTCTGAAGATATTTCGGGAGAATTCTTTAGAGAGGTTTTGGGATTTTACTAGTTCCTTAGGAAATGATTTTTCATCATTTTTTGTGGCCAGCGGTTTTTATTTTTTTGAACTTTTGCGATGAAATGAAGAAAGTTGGGTTGAAAGGATATTGTACCGACGTTTCGTGTTTTGCGAGATGAAAGTCGAGTGTTACTTTTACTTTCCGCATTTCGCTCGGTTCAATTATGTTTGTGTATTAAAATAAATGCACAAAATCAAAACAGAAAATAGTCTCAAATTAAGACATAAGAATTCCAATTAAGACACCCTAATCCGCTTTTTAAGACCTGCTGGACGAGCGTCTTAAACGGAGACGAAATGTCTTAATTTAAAAAGTAATTTTGTTAATTTCGTAATTTATCTTCCATGAGGGACAATTGTTTCATTAATTATGTCATCAATAATTTATTTATGTTCTTTTTGGAATAAAAATTGTGCTCTAGTCAGTGGAAAATATTACCAGTGATTTAATTGAACAGGATTTGAAGAGGAAAATCATGAAATTTTTCATTTTCCTAAGAATTTAAGAAAAATTAAACTGAAAGAATTAAATTGAACTGACAATTAATAACAATAATTACTGAGTAATTCCAAATAAATTTTGATTTTCTTGTCGTCAGTAAATTCACACACATGACAAGTGGATCTAAAAAAAATTCACATTAAAACATGAATTTTCCTGTCCTAATTAAATAAAAAATTAAATCTACAAAGCAATTATTTACCCTCCAGTAAATTGACTGTAGACAAGAGTAAACAAATTTCCAAATTTCCATAGAACCCATAAATGTTCTCTTCAATATAAAAATCAGCATGACAAAATCAAGAATTTCGAGATGACAAACAATTTCCCAGTAAATCCATGGATTTTCCTATTTATTATTATATATAAAATAAACATGCAATAATTTTAGCTAGGAATGCCAGTGATAAAGTATTGACCTAAAATAGCACCCTCGGTGGTTTAATTCTAACGGTGAATAACACGTTTCCTGATTGTAAAGACTCAAAGCGTGAAAATAACATGACGTCGGGGCATAACATGATACATGAAGAGAACTCGTCATGAATCCTAATGTGGAGCTCAGCTCAGTGCATCCTTTTCTCTCGTTATGGTATGAAAACTGTCTTCTTGTTTACAACCTCTGCCTATTTGCATTACCAAGTGCCCAGAGTATTATACATGTAGGTGTGGCCACTTCCCTTTCATTCAGAGGTATCATCAGACGTCATAATAATTTAAAAAAAAAAAGAATTATTTCACTCCTTTTCATCACTTCCCTCTCTAAAGTTAAACACAAAAAATAATCATTAAAAATTTCACGTCTTTGATCATTTCAGTTGAAAAAGATTCTCTTCTGAAATACCTCTGCTGAATTTAGGAGTTATCACCGAGGGGTTCGGTGATTGCTTTATTATTTTATAATTAATAAAATCCATGGTTTACTGGGGAATTTGGTTGTCATCTTGATTGTTGTATCAGGAAATGTTTCAGGGGTTCATTTATTTAAGAACAAAGACGACTTTATATTGTCCAGACCCTGGGCTTTCGTGTACTTCATACATTTTTATTTTTATTTTTTATTAGTCGGGGTTCATTACTTCTTCAAGAAATTCCCTGTTAAGAAATTACACAGAAAAAATATTGAACGGTAATAATACGATATCTGAATTTATTATATATAAAGATTGAAGAAAAATTTCACGTCTTTGATCATTTCAGTTGAAAGAGATTCTCTTCTGAAATATTTCTGCTGAATTTAGGAGTTATCGCCGAGGGGTTCGGTGATTGCTTTATTATTTTATAATTAATAAAATCCATGGTTTACTGGGGAATTTGTTTGTCATCTTGATTGTCATATCAGACGCGTACCCGTCGCGAATACTCGATAATGCTCGTATTAGTTCCATCAAATCGATTCCAGTGTTTTGAATTTAAGAAAATTTTCTTTATTATAAATGTAGAAACACAAAAATGAAGTTCGCCCGAGTCGAAATATCTCGAAACGCGCAGAGCTAATTCCTCATTGGTTAACTCGAACCGCCAAATTCAAATTCGGCGCACGGAGTGCGCAGTAGATTCCGTATCTTATTATTTATGAATTGAAACGTGAAATCCAGTTCGCAAATTATAAGTCGGGAAAATAAAAAAATAATGTAAAGGTTGGAAATGTTGAGGATAATCGGTTTTGTTTCGTCATATTTTTAGAATCATTAAGTAATTATAAAAGTCGATAATTGTTCTTTCGGGGGAAATAAATAGAGTGAACCATATGGAAATCATTTGAAGATTGAAGTGTTGAAATTTATAGAAAAACCAATTGAATAATTGATTTGGTTATAATAAGATTTTTTTCAATTGCACGAATCCCAGGGAATTACGCAATCCGTTAACAATAATTTTCTTCGTTCATTCAATTTTTAAAAAGATGGATATTTCGAGTAAAACTTGATTAATTGAAAGTTCAAAACTAAAATAAAATAAAATCTTTAAGTTAACGGAATCTGCGACCAATTGGAAATTCAGAGGAAAATGGCGAATAATAATTTGCGATTTCTGATGGAATTATTGGAAACTCTTATTGCATTGCAAAAAGAAATTTCCGAAAAAAAATTTAATGCAGGGGTAAAATAGTGACGGCCAAGAAAAATTATAGTGTTGGCAGGATATTTTTATAGAAATGTACCAACACTACAATTTTTTCTAATTTTATATCCAGAATTATTCTTGAAAATTTCCGGTCATTTAGTGACTGGCAATAATTTCTTTATATCTCAACGAATTCAAATGATTAAATAGAATATTTTCCATAACTCATCAATTAAAAATATGAAAAAATTTATTTTTCCCAATAGCTGGAAATTTTCATTAAAAAAATTAATGGAAAATCCTATTTTCAATTTAAATATTCAATAAAAATTTACAGCAATCGGAATTATTTGGGTAAATGATTTGTCCTTGAAATTAGAAATTTCATGATTTGTTTACCTCCAATTAAATTCAATGACCCACTTCTGAAAATTGTTTATTGTTAATTTGTCCCTGAAATTTTAAATTTTCTACGAGTGTCCCTGAATTTTTATCACTCCATAATTTTCTTTGTTATACCGCGAGAAAAATTGGAGTTCAATTAAATATTCACTAGGTCCCACGATTTTTCCGCAATTTCTGATAGAAATCTGTCGTAATTTCATAATTTCCTGTCATGTAGAAAATTTTTAATAATTAACAAAAGGCTGAACAATGACATCTAGATTTACCATCGTTAAATGCAAATATTAAATAATCACAAAACTTTCTAGAATTAATTGATTAATCATTCATTAATAACCACTGAAAATCTTTAATCAATGATACCACATTTTTTTGTTAATTAAAATAATTAGAAATTCAAATAAATGCGCGCGTAATTAATCTTCTCAATTCCATAATTTCCGGTTTTCAATTCATGATTTCCAAAATTCAAACGGTAATTTTGCATTGATACTATAATTTTAATTAAGATGTCGTATTATTACCGTTCAATATTTTTTTTGTGTAATTTCTTGACAGCAAATTTCTTGAAGAAATAATGAACCCCGACTAATAAAAAATAAAAATAAAAATGTACGAAGTACACGAAAGCCCAGGGTCTGGACAATATAAAGTCGTCTTTGTTCTTAAATAAATGAACCCCTGAAACATTTCCTCAAGATACTCTCCTTGGTTTTAATTACCCCCTCAGTCCATCTGAGAATGACAATTTCCAGAGCAAAAATAATAAAACAAAAGAATCCTCTATTTTTCAATCATCAAATAATTTAAACAATTTCGATTTCAAATCCTCAACTCGACGAAATAATTGCACTAAAACAATTATTCAAAAAAACTGAACAATTAAAAAAAAAATAATAAAGAAAGAATACAAAATAAATAAATATTATATTATTATTTTATTAATTATCATTAATCAATAAATGATGATTAACAATAACGTATAATAATTATTCCCATTTTACATAATATTATTATAATTATTAATATAATGAATGATAGAAATTATTGAAATCGATTTCAATAATTATTTTGTCGAATTATTTTTGGAATATTATTAACAAAAATAGAAAGAACAAAATGTTTATCATTTTGACGGATTAATTCAATAGATAATCCAGTGTTTAATTCAATTATTTATTAATAAATGATTTGATGATGTAATAGAGAGCACGCGTTGAAATATAAATGTGTAATCTAATTTTCCATGGGTACAAGTGCACCGGATAAATAAATAAATGACTCCTACGTTAATTTGAGAGGTTGAACGATTGTTTCAGGGCACGTCGGCCTCGTTTTATACGTGAATTACCGATAATTGTGGGTTAACGTGTCAACTATTCAATGAGGTAAGTGCTTTTATCTAGAGGTACTTATTCCGCCAAAATATTTTCAAGGAGAAATAATCAAATAATAATAATAATCCAACAATAATTTCAATATTTCAATTTTTTCTTTACCCCTAAAGATTTCCTTATTAATTTCATTATTTTTCAGTTAATATTAAAAAAAATCACAAGCTCCGATTTTTCGTCATTTTTGTCTATTTTGAATATTTGAGTTTTAAAAGATTTAATTAATTAATATTTGTTTAATTATGGGATTATCATTAATGCTAGGTGATCGTGGAGATTAGACTTGGGGCGATTAATCGAATTATGGAGGGGAGAATATTGATAGATTTTTTTTGCAGACGAAAAAAAATCGAAAGTCATGGAATTTTGCACTTATCGTGCTTGACTGAATTTCCCCTTGACTGTCTGGTCTTACCGGTCGCGTGCACCACATAATACGCGCGGGATTATGTGTAACCTGAACTAAGGACTTTTTTGCATTTTTGTGTCCCTTAGAAATCGACTGAGAGACTCTGTTCTTTAAATAAATTTTTTAATTATTTTTTCTTACACAATTTTTCAAAAAGTCTTGCTGAAAACGTAGAATTATCAAATTTCAACTTTTTGTCGTTGAAAAATCGAGAGAGAAACTTTTATTTATTTATTTATGAGTTTGAATAATTTTTGAAAAAGATTTTTTCTATTTTCATTCAGTATTTTTACACTCGATTTTCCCCTGCGGAAAATGACAATTTTCCTATTTAAATTTGTAAACAATTACTTTATTTTTTATTTTCCGTCTCTTGAAAATCGAAAGAGAAACTTTTTAAATGAAATTTGAACAGTTTTTCAAAAAACCCTCTGGGACTCCGATTAAATTTCCCACTGGTGACACCTTCCCCGAGGCTATTCCAGCCTGATTAATTGACATTAATTTTCCTGGTTAAAATACTTGACAAATTGTTGTTCCCAGTATAAAATAATTTTTCCCTGTGGAGCAATATAAAAAATTCCAAGTAATATCTGAATAACTAACGGTTGCGTGAATTTTTTGCCTCTCAAAAATATCAAGAGAAAAGTTTTTAATTAACTATGGGAACTAAAAAAACTCGCCGGTGGGACTTTTATTTAATTTCCCTAAGGGCAATTTGGGCTATTGATTTTCGTGAGAAACCCGGGAAAACATCCGCCAAGTGAAGACTCTCAAACCCCTTTGAAAATAAATATCTCTGGTTTAATATTTAAGGACTTGGAAATTAAAATGAAAGCTTGTGATTTTCTCACTTTCATTACGAAGGAGTTTAATTATGAAATTACTCAACCGTTAAGGTGTTCAAATAGCGAGTGAAATTGTCATTTAGTGTAATTATTTTTCAATTTACTCGGACATTCAAAGAAAGCATGAAATTGTACTGCGAGAGAAATCCAGAAAATCACGTAAAGTTTAAATAAAATTTTTATTGATTCAAAGATAACGCATTCACGGTTTCATTTTGGAAATTACGGCAATTTTTTATCAAAAAGACAATCACGTAATTGTTTAATTAAAATATAAAACCTGCAGTTTTATTAGTCGATTAATTCCAGTAATTTTTATCTGAATTTCCAACTAAAAATTGCAATACAAAATTAATGAAAGTTAATTTTGTTGGGGCGAGTAATTGTTTATTGTTGTGAAATGTTAAATGTTTAAAGGAATAGTCGCATTTTAAACTTGTGGATTTTTTTTTTGTTAATTTGTAAAAAGTTAATTTATTGGTTGGAGTAATAATTTTTTTCTGTGCATTATGTAATGTTTTCCGCACTTGAACTTGTTTTCACCGTCTACTTGAAATTATTAATTAGAACTTTTGTTTTCGCTCTCATAGTGGACTTTGCGTGCAACTTAAACAACATTAATGCATAATTATAAACGCTTTCCTATTCCCATCGGCGATCCGTGAAATCGTGATGTAAAAATCTATTAATATTATTAAAAAAAAAACATGAAATGTATCGCATTGTATTTTTAAATAATTATAAAATGAAAGCGATTATTAAAGTTAGAAAAAAAATCACTTCTTCCCAGTCGATTTATAAACATATTTATATTTTTTGTAATTTGTAAATTCGTTTGATAAAAGAAATTATCCGTCTCCATGAACAATTATTGATTAATTAATTCCATGATTTGTATGAATTATTTATTTCAGTAAAAATAAATTTTCATAATTATTGCGAATAAAAAACGCAATAATTGTATTTTACCACGAAATTACAATGTAATGGGATGCAAATAATAATTATTGATACGAAAATTGAAAATGGAAAATTGAATTGAGAATTGAATAAAAGAAAACCGTGAAAATCGTTGGAATATTTAACAACAAAATTATATAAATCTACTGAATAAAAAAAAGCATTGAATTGAAATGAGAATTGTTTAAAAGTCCAAAGAAAAAAATAAAAATTCGATGCCAATGAATCATGAATGTGATGAGGGAAATTATGTCTGTCGTAATGGGTTGCGTTGTAAATTACTGCTTAATTGATCAAAGCCGGATATTCCCAATTAAAATGAGAATATAAAGATGATCAAATGATTTTTTCGCTAATTGTACAATAAAAAATAAGAAAAATGATATAAATGAATAATTTCATAGTGAATTCATGGTACACCAGAGAATCAAAATTTCCAGTGAGAGTATAAATTGACGCTATATTAAGGACGTGTAAATTGGTTGTAAAAACTCAATAATCATGGTGAATAATTAACGACAGGCTGTAAAGTGTTTTCTCCTCCGACCATAACCGCTCGCGATTGAATTGAACAGCAAGAAAATGGGAATAAAAACTTTTTGATTGATCAGTTAATTAAATTGATTGGTCTTGTAATACTCAATCAGTTACACTAACTCACCGAAAAAGAGTTATGATCATGAAATAAATTTTTTCCGCTAAAAATATCGCGGATATATTTGGATCGTGATATATTTCAGGAGGTGTCATCGGAAAATATATGATATTAAAAATGAAATATTCATTGTCTTGAATTCCGAAAGAATTTCAATTTTCAAAAAAATTTTTAAGTCTTGAACGCTAGATTTCTCTCGATAGAACAATTTTATGTGAAAGAAAAAATGATGATTCATTCAAGTATATTCTGCACTTGATACAAATATATTTTATGCTTGATTAAAGTATACTTTACACGACAGTACATTCAAGTATATGCAAGCACTCCGCGACTGCGCACTTGAATCAAGACACGTGTTCGGTACATACTTGAATCAAGTATACTTGCAGGTGTGTATACGCGGGGCAAGTATACTTGATTCGAGGATGCTCGTGGAAATATATATCAATTCCAATAATTATATTTGATTCAAGTATACTTGGATAAGTACACTTGAATCAAGTATACTTGAATCAAGTATACGTGGATCAAGTAAAGTACTTGAATCAAGTAAAGTACTTGGATCAAGTAAAGAACTTGAATCAAGTAAAGTACTTGGATCAAGTAAAGTACTTGGATCAAGTAAAGTACTTGGATCAAGTAAAGTACTTGGATCAAGTAAAGTACTTGGATCAAGTAAAGTACTTGAATCAAGCGTACTTCATCCAAATATACTCCGATATTAAGTATATTAAAATCAAGTATACTTGAATCAAATATACTTGACTGGAGTGTATTTTCCCTCATGATGCGACTATTCATTACTTGACAACTAAATTCAACGAAATCGGATATAAATTTACGTTTTACTGCAAAATTTACTCATGCAATGAGATGTAAATAACGACGATGTATCATAAATTGAGGAATGAGCGCTTTCAACAAATAGTTGAAAAAAAAATTTTAAGACGTAGTAATAAAAATGCGACAATAATGTGAAAATGCATTGTTCATCGAAAAGGGCAATGAGGGCGTGGTAATATCATTGCCTCGTGGGAAATGATACGAAAGCCGATTCCATCGGTGGAATCGAATGAATCGGGGGGAAGTGATCAGGTTATATAAATCAGGTGTGACGAAAGTGTTGCGTCAGGTGCACCAGAGTCTCCAATTTTGAAGATCAAGGGACATTTAAAATTTAAAGTAAATTTTTTGTAATTCCGGAATGAAAAATCGTTGGGAAAAATTTTGCGGAATTGTTGTAAAATTTTATTACACCTTTCGATTATTTTTATCGAAATTTTAATATGAAAATTTCTGAATTGAATATTCTAATACGATTTTTTAATATAAATTTTCTAAATCGCTTTCGTATTTGAAGAATAAATTTTGAGTTCCAGAATTTTCGATTCTTTCTCTTCCATGATTTTTCATTAAATTCATGTTGCGTTTTTTGTATTGCAATAAATACTGCAATTACAAGGGGAAATTGAAAAGTATTTGGGATTTGAAAGCAAGAAGACGGCGAAAAATTAAAGAAATCGAGATTTGTGGATGCAATGACGAGTGAATCTTGAGGAACAACTGTGTCACTGGAAAGTTGGGGAAATCCCCGGTTTTCTTAATGATGCAGAAAGAATTGACGCAAATTTCCTCGAGATTTCCATTGAATCTTAATTGTCAAAAGGAAAGTGTAGATTTAGATGAAAAAAATTCCTGGAAAGTTTTCAATTTTCCTTTTGAAGTAGTACCTACCCCCCAACCTGTACATATCTACTATTTACTCCCATTTATCTCAAAGATCTTCATCTTATTGATATTCTTGAATTTTATGATAAATCCTTGGAAGTGAATGGAGTGAATATAATTAATGAAAAATGTATACAGTAGATTGGGTGGCGCATGAAAACCAGCGAAAGGCACTGAAATCGATTAAACAGCGATAAAAATTCACGCTTAACCCATTGAAAAAAAAAACATAGCACCGTAATAAATGGTGATTAAACAATATGTTTTGAGGAATATCGTTGAACAATGGCATGAGGATAATTGACAAAAATTTATTGTCATGGAGAATTGGACATCTGGACTTTTCTAATTCGCGGGGTGTCTCACTCTTCCTCATGTCACACCCTCAAACAACCTAACATCCAACAATATTATAATTTATCATCGCAGGTGAATTATCACCATCAGCTAAGACCCCAATGTCCTTGAAATATTATCGAGTAACACCACTGAAAATCACCGATAAGTTTTCCTCCACTTTGACAAACTTCCCACGATTCGTTAACAGAACCTCACTCGAGCCTTAGATAATACCTCAATCACAAATCCACGGATTTCCAACGAACTAAATAATAAATTTCAATACACATCCTTCCGCGATGGTGCTACCTGATAATGATCATCAGTTTCCTGGTGATTAAAGTCTTTAATCTGATATCTACGTAAACTGCGACATCCGGTAGTCGAGAAATGAATTAAAAATGCAGAAAGAAGGGAAGTTGAGAGTAAGAAGGGCTGAGAAACGACATAAGGTATTTGGAGCACTAAATTGCGTAAAACGATGCGAACAGGTGGTCGAGTAGATTTTATGGCAACCTGTCTTGTGGACAGGATTGGCCTCTCATAAATTCCCCACCAAATCGTGAATTATGCGAATCCGGGGATTCACCTTTTTCGGAAGGCATCATGTTACAAAGAATTTACGGCTTTTGAGGACAGTTGTTGCTTTTTATTTTTAGTTTTTTATCTTAAGGTACTCACCAGTAAGTCTCCTCCATCCATTTTTGCGAAGAGATTGGTGAACGAAGTCCTGTCTGCTAGGAGCCATATTCCTACGGTTAACGCTGCACCACCAGCAAGCTAAAATAAATAAATTACTTGTGAAATAATAGCTTGCAAAAAGACGATTGCAATTTATTATAATTTTCATCAACAATTTACTGGCAGAAATGCGATATATCGATTCTGGGGGTTTTAATATTGAAGTGAACACTCCTGTCAGTTTTTTTTTGGCAATATCTCCGATACTAAGGAAGATATCGAAATTTTTGTCAAAATCTTTTTTGCAGGGCTAATTAAGGACTACGGAAAAGGTCCTTACGAATATATCGCTATTTCCCCCAGTTTAAGAGATATTTACAAATTAACAATCGGATATTTGGAGTTTTCAGCAACAAATGTAAATAAAATTTATGTAAAATCGTTATTGTTAAAAACTTTCATTTTTTAAATGTAAAATTTCAGAAGTAATTTCCTAACGATCCAGAAAAAAATATAGTAATAGTATAATAACGCAATAAAAGTTTGTTTCTGGAATATTATTTATAAATTAGAATTTATAATTTGTTCACTAAAAGAAAAATGAACAGATTTTCAATATAATTTTGTTGGAATCAGTCGACCGTTTGTTGAAAATTACCAAAAAGAAATAGTTGCATTTGAATTTGAAAGTCTCAACCGTGAATAATTATTCTGCTTTCCATGGAGATAAAATATCGGTCTGAACCGACGGGTCATTTATTAAAAGTCTTTTTAGGATGGAAATAACGAAAAAAAAATATTAATTAACATTTCCCGAGTTGCTGTTCCAGATTACCGGATTTCTGCCGCACAATGATTTTTTTTTCATTCGACAATTGATCTCTTATTTTTGATTATTAAAATACATTAAATTTAATTAATTTAAGAATTAAATGGTTATTTCGTTAATTGCAATGCAATAACAAATTTTTTATGTGGAGATTGAAATTTTTAAATCATTCTTCATTAACAAATTAGCCAACAAAAAAATTTTAATATTTATTTGAGAATGAAAAATAATGATTTTTTGAAATCATTGGTTAAATATTCAAGTCATTTTTTTCAACCCAAAAATTCAGGCGAAAATTTCTAAGATTTTCAGTTCATTTAAAGATAAAAAAAAAAATCAAACTAATAATTAATGTTTTTCAATTTTTGAGATTGATAAAAAAAATTAGAGGATTTGTTCAACGGGAATTGAATTGAAAATGTCATAAAAATTTATTTTCTCTCGTATACCCTTTCGGGTCTTTACGGTTAGTTGGTTCCCTTCCCACCCCCCCAACCGCCTGTACCGCATTTGCTTGAAGGGAGGGAAAAACCTCATCTGAGGGAAAAAACCTGCCCAGGTACAGTCGTCCTTTTGACAGGACTACCGCTCGGCAGTGGAACCGTGAGATCAGAGCGCTATAAATTTTTGACCGCCGGTGCCCGGGATCGAACCCGGATCTCTGGCATGCTAGTCTAGCACTCTAACCGCACGGCCACTACCGTCGGTTTGAAAATGTCATAATTTAAATCCTCTAATGACATATGACTGAAATTTCAAGAAAATTCTAGCAGTCCATTAATAAATCACTCACAAACTGTAACATGCAATGAAATATGAAAATCATCATCGTGAAATGGCGTTCACGGGCTTCGAAACGGTTTGTGAATGATGTATGAGTAATTTTCATTCATGAGAAAGTGACGTACTTATCATACTTCAAACAGAAATGAAAGTTATGACTCCTCGATTTTTTTTAAATTCAAATTATTCTCCATAACTCCAAAAACTCTCTACATAAAACTCTCATAAAAACTGAATTGCATTACCAATTACATTATACGATATGAAAATAATTAATTAATTAATTAATTAAATAATTAATTAATTACATGAACTTATGAAATTATTAAAAGAACTTGGAGAACGAAAAAAATTGTGAAGGTGAGGATAAAATGATGAAAAAAAAACAAAAATTTTTGTGGCGTTAATGAAATAAATGATTGATTGATTGATATTTTATGATGAGAGCTAAAATGATCTAGTAAATTTGAAATACTTACGAAGAAGACAAAATTGAATAAGCAGAGGAAGTACTTGGCACACCTCGACATGCAACCCATTTTCTCAGCCGTTTAAAATCTGCAACAAATGAAAAATAAATGAGTAAAACAAGTCATCAACTCGAGTGAATATTCACGTTAAAACGGTAGATTTTCCCGAGAACGAGAATTTATTTAGTGACAAGTGGTAACGCCCCTCTGCAGAATACAGAGGATATTGGAGCGGATATTGGCGTATATTCAATGTTGTTATTGTGCTCGTTAGGCAGCACAACTTCAGTTCGTTAAAATCATACTACTGGATGGGAAAGATCTGTGTAAATATCGCATTTTGCCACTGAGAGTTCCAATACATGGGAGAAAAATACAATTAAAATGTCAGAAAAAGGAGTTAAACGAGTTGACGCATCAATTTTACAAAACGCTTTACGGATTACGTTTTGAATTCAAAATAAAAAACAGAAAAATTGGAATATCTCGAAAACTTAGTATGGATAGGTGTACAGTTTGATTGATTGGGGTAGAGTACACCAGGACGAATATTTTGAGAGGTGAAAAATTGTAATCGGCTCGACAGTTTTCGAGATATTAACAAATTAAAATTATTTAAATCCCCTGCATTTATAATAGAATTACAATTTTTTAAATGCAAATATTTTTCAAGCTCTGCAGTCTAAAGAGGATTGTTACTAATTCGTTTAACAATAACTTTTCCAAAGTATATAATGCACTCTTAATTAATTGAAAAATAATAAAAAACAAATTGTACTCCGAAAAAAATAATCCCTCCAGCCAAATTAATTTCCTTTTTCATTAAAAATTCCCCCAACAAAATTCAACAAGTAAACGAATGCAAATATTTCCATTTGTTATCCGCGGATTATCCCGGAGTTAATAAATTAGTCTGACAACAATATTTTTTCCTCGCTGGGCGTTTTTTTTATTCTTTTTATCACTGCACTTTTTTATTCAACAACAAAAAGGGGAAAGTTGCACCGGCTATTTGAAAAGGGATTACTTCGGTAACATTATCACGGTTATTAGTTCGCCGGATTGAAAGTTGGGAATTAGTGGATGAACCAGAGAGAGAGGTGGAAAAAAAAATAATAAAAAATAATGAGAACAATGAGAGGAAAATGAGGGTAATATTGCGCCTTGAAGGCGCGCCCTCTCCACTTCCTCATCTCCGCATTGGCGAAACGCCAATTGTTCTTTATTTATCGCAATCTTTCACATGGTCATGTCTTCCATGTTCCATTTTATTGACATCTTCACATTTTTCAATCAGATCGAACCCTCAAAAGATGTTCTGACCTCAAATTATCCATCGAATTTACGCGAAAAAAATAAAAAAAAAAAAACAATTTTTGCATTTTATTTTTACATTATTTATATTATTAATAGCCCCAAAATGTCATGATCATGCAATAATTTTCCTGTTTTTTCTAAAATTTTATGAATATTTAATAATTTTAGAAAATACGTGCGAAAGTTATTGACGTTAAATAATTGTTATAAATAAAAATTGTTGAATAATTGTGTGCAGAATTTGCAAATTATCGTGTTGAAAATTGTAAATAAAATCGGTGATTGACTTTGATTATTTAAAAATGTCCGGTTACTATCAGATTTTCGGTAAAATTAGAAATTTCTATTTTTTGATTTGATGCCGACGAGATTTTCTAAAATACGAGGGAAATTGCAATACGATAATTCATCTTATTGTCTTTAAATAAACCGAGGATTATCACCACTTGCTATTCC
>NW_011887780.1:913068-916226 GCF_000806365.1 Fopius arisanus
ATAAAAAATATTAAATTCTTAAATAAGAAATTTCACGATCAGAAGGAAAAAATGAGCGATTCAAGTTAAACGGCGTAAAAAATTGAAAAATAAAAAAAGTGGGGAAAAAACAGTATAACAAAAAGAAAAAAATATATTTGCAAAAAAAACTGGAAGACTTGTAAACAGAAGGAAAAAATGAGCGATTCAAGTTAAACGGCGTAAAAAATTGAAAAATAAAAAAAGTGGGGAAAAACAGTAAAACAAAAAGAAAAAAATATATTTGCAAAAAAAACTGGAAGACTTTTAAACCGTCTCCAAAATTTTTTGGCAAAAAATAAAATATCTCCCCTATATGGAATGCATTCCATCAAGCATGCATTTACTCCATTCTTTTTTTTAATTTTGTCAATGTTACATGTTTTATTTAATTCATCTTTAACGATTTAATATTTTTTTTTTAATGCCCACGTGCACTTGAATATTCCTCCTATCACTTGTTCGCTGTAAAAACCTTCAACTCATTGAACCCGTTGCAACTCCCCCAAATTAATGAATCGAGACGAATTTTTCAAACGCCGACGAGAAAAAAAGAGGAGCATAAAAAAGGGAAAGCGAGAAATTAGTGAGGCAGAGACAGTACGTGTCTGAGGGATTCGTTAATCGATGAAAGCACTCGACAGTATCGGCTGTTGTCTGTTCATTGCATCGAGTTTGTCACACGCATTTTCACTTCGTCTACACCCTCTTCTCATCTGAACGTACAACTTTTGTGGAAAAAAAAAAATGGAGATGAAGTGACTTGACAAAACACAAGCCCGAAGTCCTAATCGATTTTTCATTTATTTTTATTTATTTATTTATACGGAATTTATTTTCGAATTAATATTTGAATGCGTTAATTAGTTGGAGTAATATCCATGGACAATAAATATATTTCATTTGATTTTATGAATAAATATTGTTGTTTAAATAAATTGATGAAAAAAAATTTTAGTCAATCGTCATGAAATTTGCTTGAATAGTAAATTTTCAAAATTTTCTATTTTTGACTTTTTATTTTATTTCATTTTTTATTTTATTTTAGTTTTATTTTATTTTATTTTATTTTTTATCTATATTTATATTTTATTTTATTTTATTTTTTATCTATATTTATATTTTATTTTTATTTTATTTTTTATTTTAGATTTATATTTTATTTTTTATTTTATTTGAATTTTTTATTTTCTTCATATTTCTTTTGTTTACTTCTTCGTTAATTATTTATCGATGTAACAAACGTACAACAAACCATAATAGTCGAAGGTCGAGTGCTTCACACATTTGAATAAAGAAACACTGCATTGTCTAACGCTCGTATAATAAAACATCGAACCGCATTTTTGTCACGCCTTAAAATTCTCCATGCAGAGAGCAGCCTTAACAATTAAAAACCACAATTAAAAATTCCAAAGGCATCATCACCAAAAATTCCCAGAATTCCCAAAATTGCTCACCCGTTCCAAAAGACTGAAGATTAAAAACTAAAAAGTTAAAAACTATTTTCATCATCATTCACTTTTAAAATTTCGATTAATATAATTTCTCCTTGAAATCAACAGTTGGACTGTGTAAATAAATTATATAGATTTGGGAATTAGAATAGAATTATATTTAAACAAATAAACAAAACCCTCAATAATTAAACTCGCCCAAAAACGCGGTTTTCCCGTACAAATTGAATTGCCTCCCCTCAATGAATAAACAAGAAGAAAAATATAAAAAAAAAAGAAATAAATAAAAAATAAAAATAAAACAAGATCTGTTTTTCAGTGGATCGTTCCACTTCTCCAATCCCAGAGAATATAAAACACGAAGAGGCCACAGGGGAAATCGTCGTCAACCAGAATAAGCAAAAAATAATGAAAGAGTTACTCGATGAAACATCAGAGAGACATCACGAGGACTGGGGACTGCACTCTCGTACATGATGTTTAAGGGAATGGCTGATGAAAAAAAAGAAAAAAAAAATCACCGGCATCTTGTATGAAAGGATACGAGAGATCCGGATGACGCTTTCTTGGAATTCAGAGACGATTAGGGCAAAACTACTGGTTAACAGACGTATTCTCCAGACTATGCTAGGGTCGATGATCTCAATCATGAAGATATGTAGAACGAAATCATTATCAAAATTGATTTTACATTTTTTCTCTCACGATAAGTTAATGGGACTTCCTTATTGCTGTCTCATTGCAGTGACTACACGATTTTTTACGTCAGTAGAACACCGCCTTGTTGTTTATTAATAAAAATAGCTCTTTGAGGATTACGTTTTATGTCCTATAAAAGAGTTCTGAAGACTAAAGTCGAGATTAAAATTCTGTTTAGGGAGTAACTTTGCATCTGTAATGGAGCACTCCAGAATAAATGCAAAAGTGCATTTTTTTAAAATCAGGTTTTAGGTGAAATCTCGGGATTGAAGGAAGATGGCGATATTTTTATGAGTACCTTTTTTGCAGAGAAAAACGAGAGCTAAAAAAATGGTATTTATGAAAATTTCATCATCTCTCACCAGTCTTGAGATATTTATTAAGAAAGATGTCGAAGAAATATTTTTCATAGAATAAATGTTTAAATAAAAAAATTTCAATTGGCCGATCCATAAAAATAAATAAAAAAACCATAAATTCGGTATTGAATATGTAATATTTAAAAAACTGAATGGAAAGAAAATGCCGATTTTCCGATACATAAAAAATGGCAAATTAAAAAAAGATAAAATTGCAAATAACCATGAAAATATGGGCCAAGGTTAATTTATCAGTCCCCGTGGTGATTAGCTCGTGTATCGCGATGGTTGGTTGGTATCACTCTTGGCACACGGATATTATACCTGAAGCTCAGAGGAGCGGAAGTGAATCAACGAGGCGCAACATTACGTGCCTCTAATCATCCGACCCTGTCAGTAGGTCAGTGCCGATGCCCATGTTGTTAGAAATTTTATGAAATTCAAGGAAACTCGTGAGATTTCGGTGGAACTTAAACGAAAAGCTCACAAGTGTCACAAGAAGCGATTTTTCCGACTCAGGAATTCATATTTTTCCATTTTTTTAATGATATTTCCATTTCAGGAATTTATCAATTCAATAATTCATATTTCCGATTTCGGAAATTCATATTCACTATTTGGAATT
>NW_011887780.1:917331-921446 GCF_000806365.1 Fopius arisanus
TCACTCTTCCTCATGTCACACCCTCAAACAACCTAACATCCAACAATATTATAATTTATCATCGCAGGTGAATTATCACCATCAGCTAAGACCCCGATGTCCTTGAAATATTATCGAGTAACACCACTAAAAATCACCGATAAGTTTTCCACTTTGAAGGACTCGCCACGATTTGTTAACGCCACCTCACATCGAGACTCAGACAACACCTCAAAATTTTTCTCTCCATTTTCACCAGATTCAAGTTAAAAACTCCTGATTCTCGCTATAAATCGCTTTCAGTATCACTGTCCTAAAAATTGGTAATAACTGCAGTTCGACATGTTCACGAAATTTAATCAGTTTTTAGTACCAGCGATGAATTTATTGAAACCAGAATTGAAATGAATAGAGGTACCGTTTCTCGGTATGCACCTAGTGTTATGCAAACAGAATTGTAGCTGAAGCCGGGGATCATTAATGAGGGTGTCGGTATTCCCCTCAGATCACAATATTATGACCGTGAGACTAAAGTAGTTGGTGACACGTGGTATATACGATGGTGCGTAATACTTTGTGTATCGAGACTCTCCACTCGTTGGGGCATATGTACCGTGTGATTGCGATTAATATTAATTATATGGACGAGGGTTTTTGAACTTTGTTGATTGGTATTGTTGATTATTTAGATTTCATCGTCGATATCATATCTCAGCGAAAATTAAATGATTCTTCTTATCTGTACTTTGCTGATCCAGGAATGCATATTTCTGATTCCAGAATATGGGTTTCAGATATTTCCATTCCGGAATTCACATTTCCTATTCGGGAATCCATATTCTCCATTTAGGAATTCATATTTTAGATTTTCGAAATAGTATTTCTGATTGGAGAATTCATATTTCCGGTGGGATAATGAATATTCGATTGAAGAATTCATATTTTAGATTTAAGAATTCATATCTGCGATGGAAGAATTAATACATTCGCTTCAGGAATTCATATTTCCATTAGAGGGAATCATATACTCGATTGGAGAATTCATATTTTGAATTCAGGAATTCATATTTTAGATTCAAAAATTCATATCTGCGATGGAAGAATTCATACATTCTCCTCAGGAATTCATATTTCCATTAGAGGGAATCATATACTCGATTGGAGAATTCATATTTTGAATTCAGGAATTCATATCTGCGATGGAAGAATTAATACATTTGCCTCAGGAATTCATATTTCCATTAGAGGGAATCATATACTCGATTGGAGAATTCATATTTTAGATTCAAGAATTCATATCTGCGATGGAAGAATTAATACATTCGCCTCAGGAATTAATATTTCCATTAGAGGAAATCATATTTCCATTAGAGGGAATCGTATACTCGATTGGAGAATTCATATTTTGAATTCAGGAATTCATATTTTAGATTCAAGAATTCATATCTGCGATGGAAGAATTAACACATTCACCTCAGGGATTCATATTTCCATTAGAAGGGATCGTATACTCGATTCTAGAATTCATATTTCACATCGTGGAATTCATATTTTCAAAATGGAGTCCAGGGATCTATTTTAATCGAAGGGCCATCACGACATTAACTTCCTCTCTTTCGTCGGAAAGTCAAAGAAAAAAAGATGACGAAATCTCTCAATTGATAAGTCAAATTATCATTTGGAATTCGGAGGCAATTCATCCCAAGAATTTTCGTGGGAGATACCAGGTCCGGGGCAATTAGGCTGGGATTCTCGAGGCTGAAAGCAGGTGCAACGGTGAAAGGGGGATGTGGAATAATAAAAAAAGGGACGAGAAAAGGGGGAATTGGAGAGCAGTGGAGAAGAGTTGGATGCTGAAGAGAATGGAAAGGGTTCTTGTGCCTTGGACAGGCTCTCCGGAATGTCGTCGTACTGCACTCCTGTGGTATGCAGATATACTTATGCACTTGGTACAATACCCAGTGCACGTGTACGTGAAATAAACCCGTAATTGATCCCCCCAAAAAAAATTGATTGATCGATTATTTTGGATTCAAACCACCAGATAAAAAGGTAATTGCAATATTTCTGGAATTAATATTGTCTGGAATTACTGGAAATTCTTCATCTTCATTTTTCATTCCATGGAAAATATTACAACTTCCATAGAAGCGAGATCGAATGGAATTTACAGGAAAAATAAAAAAGATAATTCTCGTCTGACAACTGCTCAAAAATTTGGAAATCCATTGAATTTCCATAGAAATTATGAATATATGTATTTTTTTTCCCTAGATCAAACTCAATGACTCTCGACTAGAAATAACTATGTAGTGAATCGCTCAATAAATTTCCATTTACCGCCAACAAAGTATTTGAAGATTTATATTTTATTATTCCCTTGACGTAACCAATTGCTCAAACTTCAAGTATTTTTTTGCAACGACTCGATTGAGTTTTCTTGTCGGTCTTCGAGAGTTTCCGAATGATAAATATATTATTGGAAAGCTGGTGACATTTCCGGTGGTGGACACAAGAAAATCCTTTTCCCATTGCAACATCTCGAGAAAATATGAAACAAGTAAATAATATAGAGCTCTCGACAACCGAAGTTTTGACGTGAGCTTTTCCAGTTCCTCGAAGATTCAAGCTCTACTCCGTTTTAATCTCCAGATAAATTGACAGGGAGTGGAGCGAATAAAAAAATCATAATCATCAACTCCTAACCGAGAAAAGAAAAATTTTAATAAAGAAGAGTAATTTAATCTTTCTTAACGCGGAGCGAGCGTCCATTTTCCCTCGTAAATTCCGCAATCTAGGAGAAAAATCCAGAGGTGGTGAAATTTCAATGGAACTCGGGTATAGATTTCAAGAGGACGTGGAACAGGTTTTTCTCCAAGGCAACTGAGGAAATAGCTAGAGGACAATACCATCGTAACAAAAGGAAAAGACATAATAGTTTCAGAGATTCTGAATTCTAACGGTTGAGAGTTATTTTTAAAAAAATGCAAATCTTTATTGCGAAAGATTAATAATTAAATGCAGAGAAAAGTTTTAATGTGCATATTACGCTTGAAATACGATTTTGTATTTGGAAATGACGGATTTTTGAAAAATTGTCGTAAATTGTGGAAGGGCAGTTTACCGCCATTTCTAATTGTTAATTACGTTTATGCGACGGTATAGTTTACGTAATTTACGCTGTAACATTGAGCGCAGAAAACGAGTTTAAAAAAAAAATTTTCTTTAGGTTTTTCTGTGGGAACTATTCAATTTTTTTATAACTTCACATTGAAAATTTTAGAACAGAAAAATAAAAATGCTGATCAGTAAAAAAAAGTACTTTTTTTTACTTGTCTAAAATAGCGAAAGTACTAGTGACAAGTACTAAAATATTTTCTATAAGTACTTGTGTTATTTTCCAAAAGTACAAAAATGTTTTTTTTTGTTTGAAGTACAATAACTTTTGTACTTGTCTCCAATAGTAAAAGTACTTGTAACAAGTACAGAAGTATTTTCCATAAGTACTTGCATCAAATGTTTTTCTCAAAAGTACAATAATTTTTTCACTGATAAAATACTGATCAGGCACTTTTTTACATGCCCAGATAATAAAAGTACTTATGAAAAGTACCAAAGTACTTTTCTGAAAGTACTTGTTTCAAATGCTTCGTTACTTCAAGAAAGTACCCAACCGTTTATCTTTCTTCTGAAAAGTACAAGAACTTGTGGTATTGACCAAGTACTTTTGTACTTTCTCCAAGTACCCAAAGTACTTTGACAAATACTGAAGTATTTTTCGCAATTACTTACATTATGAATTTTTTATTAATATTAATTACTAAGAAATATGAAAAAAATAAAAAAATGTGCTTTTTCTCAAAAGTACGAGTACTTTTTATACTGATCAGTAAAAATAGGTTTTAATGGATCGATACTAGAATTGATACTGGTATGAAGTATTAATCGGTTATTGTCAATGGAAAGAAAAAAATGAAAAAAATGTCAGAATTGTCACTTGTCGAAGATAAACGAAATAGAATTGTTTCCGACATTTTTAATAACTCAGTCCATTGAATTCACCGTACATATCCCCTCGCCATTCTCTTTCGTCCTCAATAACTCATCGATTTCAATCGTTCGTGTATTTTTTTATT
>NW_011887780.1:922766-951012 GCF_000806365.1 Fopius arisanus
AGGGAGGACTAAAAGAGAGACTGAAATAGACACAAGAAAGACGAAAGGAGAGGGACTAGGAAGCAAGGAAAGGAGCCGAACAACTGTGATAAACAGAAGGATACAAGGAAGGAATGAATATATAATAAATGATAAGGACATAAAATGCTATGAAAATGCTATTAAGTATATTAAATTTATATATGGTGGATCTTATACCAACGAAAGAAAGAGGAAAGGGGAGAATACCGATGTAAAACAAAGGAAAACATTTGTAACATCAATGAAATAAACAATTATTATTATTATTATTATTATATATATATATATTCCAATGATAACACCCCATACGTGGACGATTTGGCGCACATAGCGCGATATACGCTAGTTTTGTTAAAATTTCGGTAGTTTACGGTAAAGATTATATCTTCCGCGAAAAATAATTCGAGATTCAAAAAATATTCGGTTTTAAGATTTTATTTTTTATGATTTTTTATCAAATCTCGGAATTATCTTAATTTTATTCTGGTGGCAGAAATTTCCGGACGTATTGCCACAGAAAATTCGAAATGTGAAAAAAGTGAGCAACATTAAATTGTTATTGCAATTCTCCCCGAAAATCAATAGAAAATTGGAAAATTGGAAATAATTTGAAGAGAAAAATTGACAGTATTTCAGATTTCAGTGGAAATTCAATATAATTTGACATTGAATATTCACATTAGATCAGAAATTTTTATATATTAATAAATTCTCGTGTACATGCCTGTAAAATCCAAAATCTCCCAAAATTATTAGTGACTCTTCCAATTTTATGACTCCTTTACCATAATATTTTTCAAATCTCATAAAAATTCGATATTCAACGCAATTGAATTTCCACTAGCTCAAAAATTCCAGAAAACAATTTCATTGCATAATTTATTATATCCATTTAATATCAATTCCATTAAATATTCCCAATAATTCCCAGAAATCATAAAAAATGGAAATAAATTCCTTTAAACAGCAATTTTCCAACAATAAAATTACCCAGAGATATAAATAATAATTGAAGAGAAATCTGCATCCGCAATTATTTACATAATCTTTCCATCCAAAATACCAAAAAATTTCTTTAAATAAATAATAATCGACTAAAAAATCTTGTGTATAGATTCCAGTATGAAAAGAATAATCACAAAAAAATGAATCACTTCAATTAAACAATTAATTAATGTCTCAACTTTAATGATAAAAACGTAAATTGAGACGAGTCCATGTAAATTCTATTTTTGTGTACAATGTACGGTGAGTACCTCTTATTACACTTCATTGTCTTCCTGTATACACGAAATATCAGGAATTGAGAGTCATAATGATTTAATGACGTAATCGAGAGATGACGTGTGGTAAAATTTCATAATTAATTGCATTTCGTCTATATTTCTCACGTAAATTTCAGTGTAAACCTACGAGGAGAATTTTTAATTGACTGCAATCATCGTCCCAACGCACTAGGTTGATGCAAACAATATGGAATATTATTAACAATATGGAATATCATTAACAATTCAGAATATTAAAATCACGGATTTGAATGCATTGAAAATTCTAGTGGAGAAATAAAAAAATTTTGATGATAAAAAATTGAAGCGAAAAAATGGAAATTAAAACTATTAAAAAATTATGCAACAATTCAATTACAATGTAATAATTTATTGTTGTCTTTTTCTCTCGGAAAAATTTCGAGTTTCGTGGAAATTTTAGTGAAAATTCAATTTAGGTAACATTAATTTAATAAATTAATGCTAATTACGACATTAAGATTACATTTTACGATTTTTTAAGATAATTTTTATTTAAATTTCTTCTCCGTGTAAACAACGCGTCGGTGCAATAATAAATGACACATTAGGAATACGAGAATTATTTTTCTTCGCGTGTTCAATAGTTAAATCATTCATCATGGCTAGTCCCGCGTGCCATTGGGTCGAATCATTTAATTTGTCATTCTTCCGGATGTACCTAATCTCGCAATCCTAATGCGTTACTGCGACGGATTAAAGTCCCATTATCAAATGAATTATTTTAAAGACAAATGATGAAAAGAAAAAAAAAAATTGATCGAAATTTCTGTTAAATTTTCCGGAAGTTGTGATTGTATCGCATAAAATATTGTATTTTCAATTGAGAAATTTCCAGAAGTCCGGGAATTTCCGGTTGATGAATATAAAAGAAAATGGGAATGAACAATTTCTCATTGCTCAATTATTCATGTCGCACGACATGCACCAAAGAAAATGTATTTGACATTGTAATGAAAGCCAGGAGAAATTAAACGGAAAATTGGCAAGTCATGCCTATGATTTCTCCTATTAACAATCAATCATCCCCTGATCTCAAAATGCAATTGCCCCTAGCGATCCCCCGAGTAATTATCAAAGTACTCTCAATGACGTCCACACCAGAAATTTACTCTTCATTTACGAAGGCATCACTAGCCAAAACCGATATTCCTGAATTTTATGATAAATTCTTGGCAGCCAATGGAGTGAGTATAATTAATGAAAAATGGATCCAACAGATTGGGTGGCGTATGAAAACTGGGCGAGAGCCACTGAAATTGATTAAACAGCGATAAAAATTCACGCTTAACCCATTGAAAAAAAAAACCTAGCACCGTAATAAATGGTGATTAAACAATATGTTTTGAGGAATATCGTTGAACAATGGCATGAGGATAATTGACAAAAATTTATTGTCATGGAGAATTGGACATCTGGACTTTTCTAATTCGCGGGGTGTCTCACTCTTCCTCATGTCACACCCTCAAACAACCTAACATCCAACAATATTATAATTTATCATTGCAGGTGAATTATCACAATCAGCTAAGACCCCAATGTCATTGAAATATTATCGAGTACCACCACTGAAAATCACCGATAAATTATCCTCCACTTTGAGAAACTTCCCACGATTTAACGCAACCCCACCGCGAGGCGTAGATATATAATCTTAAGGAAGGAGTAGATTAAAAAATTCATGATGGGAACTAAATAAAGGGCGAAAAGTGTGTAACAAGGGCTCATAGACAATGAACGAGGGAGAAAAGGTTTTTGTGATGGTCTCTGGCGTTTCCATAACGACAACCCTTGTGTGAACATGGGCCTGTGGCATTGCCCTCACCCTTAACCATTACATATCCACAACCCCTCTTAAGCAACAACAAATAATCATCCTAATTACCTAATAATTGTAGATGAGGTCATTAAAATTCTGGAGACCCTATTTCAATTAATCCAAATGACATGGATTTTTCCAATTTTCAGATTAAAATTTCGAAATTTCATATTAAAAAATCAAGAGACTATTTTTTTTTAGAGACTAATGGAATCATTTTATCACTCTGAACTGAGAACATATGACATCACTCCTGAAGTCATGTGAAATCATTGGAGATCATTTGGAATAAAATATTTCAAGAGATAAATAAAATCTATACCTATATTATTTTCAGTGTCTGAATATTTAGTAAATCGACTTAAAAACTCGTGAATTTTCCATAAAATCCTTGACTTTTTGCAATATAAAAAAAAATGATCATGAGAAATAGCGGTAGGCGGGGTTTAGTGGCGATTCCTTCGAGACAATCTGCGGAAGTATTATATTATTATACTTTCGCTGGGATTTAGTGCCGTGAGAAAGATCGGGCCGAAGGGCGCCCCCGGAATAAATATCTCCTGAGAGAGAAGAGAACGGCTGGAAAATTTTCTGCAATGGCTCTTCGACTCGTACGAGTTGAAAAAATATTGAAAATAAATGGAGGAATGAAAGGGTACAACACGTATGTGGTTTGTACCACTGGCTACGTAAAAACACACACGAAGAAAAAAATACTTGAATCAAGTACATACGTTATATTTAAAATAAAATAATAATCAACTGTAAACATAATAATAATCATTATTATGTTTTTTATTAAATTATTATTATGGATTAAGTATAATGTATAATCGATTCAAATTTAAGAGGAATAATTGAATAAAATGAAATTAATCAATTGATTAATTTCAAAAATGTCATTAATTTTTTTTTCGTGCATAGGGGATGGAGAAAAGGCCGATGAACCCTCAGTAAATTGTACTCACGACCACTGCCTGGGGGGGGGGTGAATCACTACTGATTATTATCCCTATCTCAATATCTCGACAGTCAAACAGGTGACATTTTTCACTGGCATTACGCCTTTTCCATTACGGTATTGTACCGAGAGATCGACACGCACGGAAAAATGTTGGGCGTAAATGACGGTTAGAAAACGCTATTTTACCATCGGAAGTATTTCTTGCGCGGAGATAGATATTCAATAAAAAATTATATATTTTTGTTAACAGTCTATTTGTTTCGATGAATCGATACAGGTGCGATTCGATTCGACTAATCGTTCATGAAGGTATGGCCGATTCGATTCGACCAATTGACCTTGAATATATGATCGATTTAATTCGACCAATCGATCATGAATGTATTGCCGATTCGATTTGACCAATCGACCCCGAATATATGTCCAATTTGATTCGATCGAATTAAATCGATCATGAATATATGATCGATTTAATTCGACCAATCGATCTCGAATATATTACCGATTCGATTCGACCGATCGATCATGAATATATGACCGATTTGATTCGATCAATCGATCATGAATATATGAGCAATTCGATTCGATCAATCGATTATTTTTTACTGTCCGAAAAATCCTCCGCGGGACTGTAATATTTGAAATGAGTGGAATATTTATAGCATCCATTAATTATAATCGCAATTAAATGAATAAAAATAACGGAAAGTCGTGGAACTCTGGACGGTTTTTATCAGAGCTGACAAGAGCCTCTAATCGCAAACTGTTGAGACCTCCAAGGGTTCATGTTACATACACTCATTTCATGTCAGGATATATCCAGAATGTAACACCAACGCTCGTTTAATGCACCACATCATTGTCGAGCACAATAACCCCCAACCCACATAAAAGATTCCTCTATTAACAAATTAAACTCTCGTATTTGTCAGGCTTATAATAATTACCGAGATTATGCAATTTATGTTTATTATCATGATTGCGATGATACAAAGAGACAATTGATGCTCTATCCAGAAATATTCGATTAAAATGACGTAATTTTTCATTGAAGAAAATTTGACGCAGTTTATTTCCGTCATTATTACCCAAAATTACCGAATTTTTTTCAGAAATTTCTTCAATTGTCACTACATTATTCTCTTCGTTTTCTAAATTCCATAATTCCATAATAAATTGCAATTGAGTAAAAAAAATTGTGGCATAATCATTACATGAAGTAAATTAAATTTTTCGTCAGTTTTTTGGAAATATCCAGGAAATGAAGGGAGTTAGCAAAATTACTGTCAGCATGTTTTTTGTGGAGACAAATGAGAGCTACGAAAAAGGTCATTACAAAAATTTCGATATCTCCCTTATTTTCGGAATTATTTTCGAAAAACCGACCGGAAAGTTGTTCCCTTTTTTTATGATTTCAATACAAATGTTTAAATATTCATTGAATATTGAAAAATTGGATAGATAATTAAATCTTAACACAAAATTAACATCTAACTCGTTCAAAAATTCTATTACTCATGAAATATCAGATTTATCCACTAATGAAAGTTAATTTTATTAACAAATCCAAATTTTTAATCATTACTACTTTTTTTATATTAACAGCTATTCTATATTTATTACTGAAAGCAATCTCTAAAATAGTTGGGAATTGGAAATAAATAAATAAATCCATGAGAACAAACAAATCGGATACCCAAGATTGAAAAATCAATCAAACCGGTTAAAAGTCCCGTAAGACAAGTTTAGGTTTATATCGATTACGAGAGGATCTAGTTTCAATAAGAGCCAAGTGGGGACTATCGACTTAATAAAAATAAAATCGATGACGTGAACCGTATTACCGGTTTTTACACATGTCGAGTGAAAACTCGGTTTATCCAGTTTATAGAATTTTTAAACATCGACTAATTTTCCCATTTACCCGCTTCCGCCACTCAAGATGCAAAAGAACGATTAAAAAAATATCGAAAAAAAAGTATTCATTGCGTAAGGATGTAGGGTAATTATCGGCGGGGATTACGGTCACGAGATTTTTCCGATAACTTTTAATGATGCGGGAAAAATTTAAAAAAAAAATAAATAAAAATATTGACACAGATCCTGTGAGGAATACGGGACTTTCGAGATTGATAATAAAAATTTTGAAAGGAGAATAGGAATCGAATGATTTGATTGAAGATAAAATAATACGAGTCCTCTAATTTTTTAAATATTATTAACAATATATTTATTTTTAATTTTTTAATTATTTTTTTTGTTAATTTAATCGTTAATTAAATTATCAACTGCAATCACCCCGAAAATTAATAATTTTATTTACAATTAAACCATTATCAAGGATTATAATTACGTTTAGACTTGTCGTTAATTAATTATTGATGTCAATTAACTGTCATTTAGGCATAAATATTCATTAAAATATTAATTGCAAAATCAATATCTCAAGCGTAAGTTTGAAAATTTCTTGGAGTAAATGAAATCGTCTATTTACCGAGTAAATGGGGGGTATGGGTAAATAGTTCGGTCAAGTACATAGAAAATTTCGAAAGCCATTTTTTTTTTCACATGTCTTTCGGTTCAAGAAGTAAACCGTTGAAAATATTTATTAGTCTGTCCCCGGGTTTGACCTCGATCCACTCAACTCCATTTTTTATATATTCCTGCGAATTTAGGAGTTCCAATAATAAAATTCCTCCGCGTACGCAATCAATACTGCAATTAATTTTTTAATAAGAGCTAAAAATTTCGGGTGACATTTCCGATATGTGGAAAAAAAAATTGGGCTTAATTTATTTCAGTTCTCGAAGGTGGAAATTCTTTCAAAATTATAAGTCAATAGGAATTCCCAAGAATTTCGCAGTTCAATTCCAGATTTTTTTTTATAAAAAATTTATAGAGTAGGTCATTGTGGTTTTATTGATTAAGAAAAATTTGGAAAATTTTATTCTTTGATTTTTTAATAATGGATGTTTCAAATTCATTAATCATCTCTAATTAAACGGTTTATTAATTTTAATCGAGATATCATACTGAAAATTTAATTTTTGTTGAGAATCCAAGGAAATTCTGGAAAAATTTCGGAATATCGGAATTAATGGAGAAAAAACGGAAAATTAAAGTCGATTTTCAAAATATATATAAAACATATGTTTTACTCATATTTGTTTAAACATTAGAAATTTGAAAAATCTAGAGTTGACGAAATCTATAATTTTCTTCATGTATGCACGAGAAAAAAAATGGCTGTTGTCCAGTAAATTTATTTTATAGTCTTTAATTAATTTAGCTAATTATAGCTAATTATTGGTTTCTCCACACGAAAGGAAATATTCAATAAAAATTGCGTATTCCATCCGCAGATCCGTAAAGGAAAAAAATTCAATTGAGAAATCATTTCATAATTTAGATTTTGTGATTTTTATTTGAATTTTTCTGACTTCTGTAATTATTACTCATTATTACTCAAATGTTTCTGAACATTTAGTTATCAATTTGCATAAACTTTTCAATATTACAAAGATAAAATAAAGTGAAAAAAAATTTATAAAGTGACAAAAAAAAATTAATATTCACTTTCAATTTCCGTATTTGATTTTATTTTTCATGGGAATTTCTTGCGGACTCCGTAATTTTTACTGAATATTCCATTAATGTACGTCGCAACCATTCCCTGGCATCGACTCAGCCACATGTGGTGCCTTTTTTTTTTAATGCTTGAGAGTAAAAAAAACATAAATAACAGGGAAAAATGGCAGTATTTGCTCGTCCACGACACGAATTTACACGGCCACTTTGCGTGTTGCGTGACAAAACAAATGTCACGTGCAATTTTTCCACTGTCTCGATAAATTCTCGATTACGGATGAATTTCCGTTTCATTTTGCACTAGACACCGGGGGAAAAAATTGTTTTCACTGGAATAATGAAAGTCTGACAAAAAAAAAATATGAGAGGGAAAAATTTGTCAATAAATTCTGAAAATCATGAAAAAATAATAATAATCTAATAATTTCATAATCAATTGATTGAATAATCTAATAATTGTTTATTAATTATTACATTATTATGATTATTATTTCTTAATGAATTTAATTTTTATTTATTTATGACGAAAAAATTGTCGAATTTTTCTGGGGCACGAAAAGTCGAAAATTGTTAAAGATTTTTAAATGAAATTAAATGTCCCCCCCTGGAAACAGAATTCAAGACGTTTTAATTAATTATTGATTAATTTTGGTTGTAACAGATTAGAAATTCAATTTCTATCGAAAAATCATATAAATTAATATTTTATTGTTTAAATAATTGCTTCGAAGCGAATAAAAATGTCTCTTCTGTATCTGTATTGATTTTATATAATCCGGAACCCCACGAGAACACGAAATTCTGAATGAACAATTAAAACTTTTACAACTAACGGTCTAATTAGAATAAACACAATACCCAACCTGTGCTCCCGTTTTTTCTGTAATCTTCCTCATTTCACTTTCAAAATAACCCAAATTAGCTGTTCACCATTTCCACGAGGAAGACAATCTAATCACTGGTGTTAAACAATTTGTTTAACTAATCAATGAATGACTAATTGCTCATGCAGCGTGAACATTACATTTCGCATTAGTTTGATGTTTAATACTGTCACGATAATATAAAAAGAAAAGAAAATAGATAATGCATATTCCGTATGCATAAATTTAGTGTATAAATCGATGGAAATTAAACATTAGTTCATTTTTTAAATAACAATTAATAGAGATTTGATAATTTAGTCGTGAACTGGCAAACTAGAATAAACGTACATTTTCTCTAGACGCATTTCCCCCAAATATCTTGTGTCTGAACGAAAATATCGATATTTTCGTAATTACCTTTTTTGTAGTGCTCCCTTTTCTCCACAAAAAACGTATAACCGAAAACATCGCTATCTCTCTTCAATTGCGAGATATTCACAAAAAACTGATCTCCAAAAAAAAAAAAATGCAATTGTCCTAGTTACTTACTATTTTCAATTAAAATACAAATTCAATGAAAATCAAATTGAATTCAATTGAAAATTCAGAATGACTTGTTTAAGACAATAATCAATTATCTCTGAATGATTGAAATGATTATTATAATTGAAATTAATTAAATTGGAAATGAAAAAATCAAGATATTTTGCTTTAAATATTTCTATTTCAAAGTAGTTTCCGTTTTTTGAGGGTTTTTATTATAAATTATTCTTAAAATCGATCAAGTGACGGTTGTCTTTAGAAGGCAAAGAGAAAGCAGCATTTATCCCTGTATCTATTGCCACAGAAGGAAGTCATGCTCACGTGCGTGTACGAAACCTGGAGCATTGTATCCTCATCGCGTACCCATTCGACGTGCAATCAAGATTGTAATTTACCTCCCGATTGCCTTTCGGCTTCAACATCCAACCGATAAAATGGTAATTTCACAGAAGAGCCGAAAAACTGATGACCAGACATCAGTGAATAATCAAAATCATTAACGAATTTTGTAATAACTTTTTATCAACTTTCCTCCAATTGTTTTACATACTCAAATAATTAGCTTAGCTCTCTTGATTTTCCCCTCCAACAGAATTATCATCAATTAAACCTCTACTCAATAATTAATTGATTTATTTAAACAATAGGCTAAAGCGAGTCAAATCCTTTTTAAATAAATATTTTTCGAGTTTTATCGACTGAATTCCCGTCGACTCGATCTATCAAAATAAAATCCCTTTTTATTTAATCGCAAAGCAGATTTTAAATGAATTATCAGTCCCAGTCCTAAGTGATAAACTGATAATTAAAATGAAGTGGAAAAACGAGGAAAGTTCAACTCCTTCGGTGAGTTAATTACAAATATCTCCGCAGTGAACGAAGATACGAAAATTTTCACTGGAATAATTATTCTAGAGCTAATCGAGAGCTACGAAAAAGATTCTGATAAAAATTTCGCCATCTCCGTTAGTTTCCAAGATATTGTCAAAAAAAGCTCGAAGAGCTGAGTTAACATACCTCATTTTACAACTTGACTCGAGATTTTATTAACTCTCCGAAGCAAAAATTTTTTCTACCTTTCCTATCCTCAGAACTGGAATCATCAATCCTTCTAGGATTATCTCAACGAGAATTGTGGGCGGAAAGTACTCGGTCGTTTCAATGGAATTGCTTTTTACGTAAGTAAGAACGATCATTTGGTGAGTTGTTTCCAATTCTCTCGGTAATGTTTTAGATTATGGCCTGTTTTATTTGAATGTAGAGAGTGTAAGAGTAGATAGCTATAATGGGTAATAGCAGGTGAATTTTTCAGCATCGACTTTAAAGTTCAGTTAGATTATATCATACGTGAAAGCAGAGGAAGAAGTTGGAAAATTATTCAAAATATCAGGAAGAACTCCAGTATTTTATTTTATTAACTGTCTTCTGACGTTTTGTTCATCATTCCTTCATTTACCCATCATATTTATTTATTGAACAAGTTTAAGAATAATTTTGTATGAGAATATTTCACGAAAATCATTTTATATCATTACTAACACAAAAAAAAAATTATAAATAAATTATTCTAGTGAAGATCGTTAATTTTTTTTTTCTAAAACCGATTAATGTTCTTGTTCTGGTATTGATTATTTTGTTGTTCATAATTATTGATATTAATTATTCATTTGTTAATCAAAATTCTTCATTTTTTGTGTTTTAATTTAATTTGAGGTGAAATGCTTCAAGAAAATTCTCATTTCAAAGATTGAAAAAATTGTTAACTAAATGAATATTCCTAAATTCTTTGTTTAATTGAGTTATTTAAATAAATTAGAGTCTCATTAAATATTCAAAACTGTGATAGTCTTTTTTCACAAAAAAATTGAGATGAATGAGATTCACAAGTTTTTCTACAACTCCAGGAGTAATTTCGCAACATCAATAGTTCCTGTTCTATTCGAGAAAGAATATTCCATTTGAATTTTCATGATTCAAGTAATCGCATGCAAAGTTTATTTTCAGAGAGGAGAGTTCGAAGTCTCCTTGAGATCTAGAAATGAGAAAGACCTTGCAAACGATTACCTCATTATTTATAAAATATTTATTTAGAGCAAATCCTGAAAGACTCGTCCAACGTAAAATTACGAGTGTCTTTCCGAGATTTAGAACGAGTCTAAAGTATTTAAACAATTTCCCGGATATTCAAGAGAGCAGGTTCAATTATAATTGAATAACTAAATAAAATATAGCATAAGCTGAGATTGAAAAAAAATTTCCAGACTCATCAGACATTCATTAGAGTACTCCAAAGAAATGAATGAAATGAAATGAATCCACTCAACGCGAAATAACTATTTAAAAATCACGCAAACCCATTGGAATTCCGTGTACATAAAAATATTTATTGTCACGAGTCAATTGAAGCGTCTCTGAATAAGGACATACGGTAATTACCCCAATTATCGTATGTAAATCGTGATAATTCATAGAACATCTCTGGAAGTTTTCCAGATAATTCCGCAATCATCATCTAGCTTTCATCTCACCGATAAAAATAAACATAAACGTCTGAACGTTTGTTACTCATCAAGCAGCAACAAGTGGTCTTTACGGAAAGCAATCAACATTTCTCCGAAAATTAACGGTCACCCAGAAAAAAAAACCCAGCTCTGGTCAAGCAGCATTCCGAAAAGAGAAAAAAAATATCGGAATATCCCCAAAATAAAAGACAATCGAAGGGACAAAGACGACTGGTTAATGGCTGCCGAGAGTCAAATCCCTCAAAGAAAAATAAACAAACGTCAGAGGAGTCGAATTACGTGATAAATAACAATTGCACCTCAAGGTTATGAGCACTAGAATAATCATGTACTCACCCACAGCTTCAAAATGATGAGATGAAAAATTATCCGGCTATTTTATTCACTCGATCAAATTCACAAAACCTTTTATCACTACACAATTCACTTTCATTCGAGAACGTACATTTGCCACTTTTGTTGTTTCACTTTGGGTGATGGTTTAGAATTTTTTGGGAGTATTTTTTATCGAGGGATTTTTTACGATCACGAGAGATGGGGGATTTGGAATAATTTGTGATGAAATTCGGAGGTTAAACTAAACTCGGCGGCGGTCTCCGCGCGTCTGACTCGACCTCACAATTTTGTCTCCCTCCCAACCCATCACTTTCCACCTGCGCCTCACGACTTGTTTACATCGAACGACTCCCCCACTTCCCGCCGAATTCCCGGGATTTTTTAAATTATTTCCCAACTTTTGATCCATGAGAATTACCACGTGAGATCCATCGCTCCGATTATAATCCAATGAAGAAAATAATTCATCGGAATTACATTGCTCACTAGAAAATAATATATTTCGTAACTAGTGCGGGAATTTTAGTTTTCGTCACAAGTGCGGGAATTTTAGTTTTCGTCACAAGTGCGGAAAAATTATTTTTAACAAAATGCCAAAAAAGAACTTTCTGCATTAGTTGCGAACAATATTTTTCGTTGAAAATCACTTTTCCGCACTTGTTACGAAATATACTATTCCGTGTTTCCACAAAAAAAAATTGAATAAATCAATGAAAAGTTAATTATTAATTGGCAATACTATAGTATTTTATTTTCCATCATTGGATCGTGACGTAATTTATCAAATTTAATTTTATTCTCTTCTTTTTCGAATAGAATTTGATTTTTTCAAAAATCAGTTTCTTTAGTTCTGCATGCGATGCAATCTTCACTTCATCATCGATCCTCGAGTAGTTAACGAGTTCGAAGAAAGGAAATTACCGTCATAAACTCCAAATTACTATTACGGTAATTACTCTAGGAAGTCTTTTGAGCCATGATGACATGTCGATTATCATCAGAGAAATTTAAAGAATTAAAAATGTGTGATGAAAGTGTCAGGAAATGCGAAGGAACTCTTACAACCCTATTACATATTATATATATATTATATCCTATCGTAAAAAAGGAGAAAGGAAATCGCTCCCGATATATATCGAAGAACTCGAATGAACGTAAGCGTAAAATTAAAACCAAATCCACGAGACGAGAAAATGGAAACGCACGTGCGAGAGATCACGTAGACATTATTATTTAAAATATTTATCCATTTAATTATATTCTATACAAAAAAGAATAAAATCTGTACTGAAAAATTTCGACCGATTTATTTCTACAAAAATAATTCCCGAAATAAATGAAAAAATATTGAGTAAATAAATTCCAAATAAACAAAATTATCCAACAGAAATCCTCTAGCTCAATTGAATCTGCATAATAATCAGTAATTTGTTAAACAGCTCCATTTTAATTAAGATTGACTCCTCAATTAATTCCTTTTTTTTGTACTAAATTTATTTCCTAGACTAAAGATACAAACGGAATCTCATGAACAAAATTGACGGTTTCCCTTAATTAACAATTTAATTAATAAAAAATATTGTAATATGGGGCTATGGAGTTGTTTATTGCAGAGAGATCTAGAAAACCTGAGGATTCCTTGGAGGATTCACCACCTGACAAAAATCCAACGGTTCAACTGATTTTTAAATTTTATTTCCCTTAGAATACATTCACGTACAATCGATCAATGTTCCTCCATTGTATATACAACGGGACAAAAAATAGCAATACAATATCAACACTGTCCCTTGTACATGGATAATTATAATTCATCATCATATAAAACACAGTCATGTGTTTGTTGAACGTCCCAATGAATAAATTGGATAAATACTGTCAATCATATTGTATGATCCTTGCAAAACCGAACGAGATAAACGATGAAAAGAGAAAAGTTACAACGAAAAATGGAATAAATCATTCGAATAAGCGAAAAAAAAAAATATCGATATTCATAATTTTACATGTAAATTTTTCAATGAGAGACAAATAAAATTTCAGGCCTCCGATTATCAGAATTTACTTGTCACAGACGATGATATTGGTCTTGGGTATCTCCTGCAATTTATTATCAACTTCATCACTCGTGTAGACGACGACAGTGAGATCATCACCACCTTTGAAATCATTCACCTCAATTGAATTACGTTTTTTATCATTTGAGGATTTGAGAGCAGTTTCATTACTGTTTTCCTTCATCATCACTGGCTCCTGCATCAGTACAGCATCCAGATCATAGATGAAATCTTTATCGATGACTTTTGATCGAATTCGCGTTGGTCTTTGCACTTTGTCCTCATTTTTCGGTGATTCTGTGGTCTTCGGTGATTGATTCAGGAGGTCAATTGATGTAGGACTTGATGAGGTACTTCGCTGATCAATTGGTTCATGCTCCATGGGTTTTGGAGTGTTTGCACTGCTGAGGGATTGGTCACTCGGGGATGAGGAACTCTCTGACGAACCGAAGATCACCTCCATCACCATTCTCCGGAGCTCTGGGTCTTCGTCCAGTTTTACCCTTTTCGAACGGTCAGATGAGTCTTCTGCGCGGTCATCCAAATCCGAATCAAGAGTTTTCTTCGACGAGTTCACGTCACCTGCAATTCAAATAATCCAAATAATTCAAATAATCCCAGGGGAAAAACTTGACACGAAAACAAAATTTGACATGAAAAATCAGAAAAATGGCCCTCAAATCCCAAAACAAAGACTAGTTATCATAAATATCATAAATAATTATATCCAGATAATTGTAATTAATAAAGTCAATAAGTTTAAATTTCTCAACAATTTCTAACAATGACTTCAAAACATTGGGAATTTAAAGTATTTAATTCAGAGTAATCCCAATTTTTTAAAATCGACTTCAATACCAATAGGTTCGTAGAAAAAATCTCAGGATTATTTAGCAGGACTAAATTTTTCAGAGTGATTCTTCCCTAAAATTGTACTAAAGCAATTAAAAATAATATAATTTACCGTTCTGTATGCAGTCCATCTCCTCATTGGCATTAGCAATATCATGAGAAGTGGTATTAGCCTTGGTAACATCTATAACTTCAAGATAAGCAGCTTCCTTATTCTGTTTCTTCAATAGACTCCGACCAGCAGCATTACACAGAGTACTTTCATCGATTTGAATTTCCGTCATCATTCCAGCGATAGCGATGCGATTATTCTTGGCATCATGAGCCATATTGCAGTGAGCAACGCAGTCGACTTTCTCATAGCATTTGAATCCACAGACCTTGCATCGATATCGATTCCAATTGATATGAATTGCCATGTGCCTACGGAGATGAGCCATACTGGAGAATTTTTTGTTACAGGGAAGACAATGCAGTTTTGGTAGATCTGCAATTGTTGCTATTCTGTGTTCAATGGCTTTGACACGACTGGAGACAGGACGCCCTGACTCGGATGTCTCCTTCAACGATGAAGTTCTGCTGCGTTTGAGCAATGAAGAATGAGAATTTCGTCTCTCTGTCTGCGCCACTCTCTTCCTCCTCTTCCCCGTGACACTATTCCCCACAGCACCCTTGATCTTCTCGATCTTCGTAAAGATGATCTCAGGATCATCATCCATCTCCTCCTCATCGTCCCTCTTCTCCACCTTGACTCCATTCTGAAAATCCCCAATGCCGGACTCAATGGTTCCCTCGAGGTCTTCAGCTCCATCACCTCCCATTTTCTCCCAAGCGTCCTTGCTCAAGGTGCTGATCCCTTCCACCCTGATACCAATCTCTGGCTCCTGTCCAAGTCTAGTCAGGGTCACAGCTGATGACAGATTAGGCAGCCTGACGACCTCCTCCTTCTGGCTATCCTTCACCACCTTCGGAATGATATCCTTGACAGAAATACTCCCCTCAGGTATTGACACTCTAGTGGTGAGAGGTGTCAATGTCGAGGTCTCGAGTACAATTTCCGATGACTTTTGCTGTCTCTTGAGTCTTGCAGCACCATCACTGCACGCTGCAATTCTCTTCTGACAGATTTGCGAGTGCGATAAAAGTGCAGCTTTCCTGTCAAATCTTTTTCCACATCCACCACACCTCTGCAACTCCCCATCACTCTCCAGATGTGCCATCCACTCTTCTGTCTCATTAATCATTGGCTCGTGATTGTTATTTAATTTGCTATTAGCACAGTCTTTTTCAATGTCCTGAGCACGTGTTGATTCAGTTCTGTAAGCTTTTTCCTGTATCTGTGCCCTCAATTTTCTCACCTGCTCGTTGCTCTTCCTGTGGATCTTGTACAGATGACGATAGACACCCCAGGGATTCGTGAAGAGACTCTCGCAACAGGGACATGGATACACCATGCGGTGAGGTGTGTGCAGTGATTTCATGTGAAATGTCAGGGTTTTCTTGGTAGCGAATTTGGCATCGCACAGTGAGCAGATGAGATTTGTCTCAGCTGAGGAAGTGGAGGACAATGAGTCCTCAGGGTTATCCAGAAACTGCAGAGGACTATCTGATTTCTCCAGATGACTCACTTCGATCAGTTGACCATCCGGACCGAGAACCGCTGTGTTACGACTCAGAATATTTTGTACTTCGTTTGCTTGAGCTTTCATTAGATCTGTGGAGTCAATTTCTGTGTGCGTTGGCTCTAGGACTGTCTGATAGGCCACAGGATTTGAGTCCAGCACCTCCAGCAGGACCTGTTCTGTGTCTGCGATTATACGGAGGGGTGGTGAAGCTCGTGGAGCACCTAAATTCTCCTCCGTTTTTCGTTTTTGGAGCATTGCCACCACTGAGGTCAGGTCTTTACGAGGGACAGGATCTGGGGGCTGATTCCTGGAGGAACGATCATTCCGGCAGTTCTCCTTGGATTCGGTGTCCGAGGTTGATGGGTTCGCGATGTTGGGAATGAGAATTGGCTGAAAATGACATTTTTTCGGTTATTATTTATTTCACGAATTAATTTCAACAAAATTGGATAAAATGTTGAATAATATTTTATTAATCAGAAAATCGTTCAACTAAATGGTAAATTAATTATTAATGAAGAGTGACATTTTAGATAAATTATTTTCTATGATGTTCCTGAAAATATTGCGGAGAGGTCATGGTGAAATGCGAAAGTTTCTAGAACAATTGGAAAACTTTTCAATAATTAAAAAATAATTATTAGAATCGATTTCATCCCATATATAGAAGAAAAAGTTAATTTTCCTTCGATTGAGATTTTTCTTTTTGCAGAATGTTTTTTAAACCCCAAGGAATTATTACAATTATTTTAAACCGATCAATTGAAATGAGTAATTTCAGTTCAGAAAATTATTCATTAAATGAATGAATGAAAGAAACAAAAAATTATTGTTTTCATGAATTCCATGGCATTCAATGGAGATTCTAGAGATATCTATTGAAATTTACAACAAGCAGTCTTGATTTATTTTCTATACCTAGTCGTTTCCAGAATGACTCGACGTTTTATAAAATTTACTAGAAGATTAAACGAGGAAAATTATTCCTGCCTGTAACAATTTCATCTGAAAATCTGATCTGAGTCCAATGAAAATAATTCCACCCAGAGTATTAAAAAAAAATATATACTACACAATCGTAGAGGTCATTAGTACACTAAAAAAAAACTTGTGACAACTGACTGACAACATCTAATTGAATACCAAATTATTTAAACAATGAGGGATTGGGGGGGCATATAAAACTTTTAATATCGAATATTCAAGGATTACTCAATTACATTTTTTAATTACATTATTACCCATTACACTAGACTCGTCGAACCTTCCAGAAAGCCAGACCCGACAAAAGGATTAATAATCTCAAATATTCAACAAAAAAAAATCCTAATCATCATTAATATCTCGAATTATTCAATAATTGATAACACTAATGAGTACCAAATAATTTGAACTCTAGAAAAAATCATACTTTCCAAATATGGAGAAAAGCCAGAATAACTATAAGTTTGTAAATATTCTATCCCACGCCTTCTCCTTCCAAAATGTCGCCTCTCCCCTCCCTAGTTAACTCAAGCCTAGCAAATACCGAAATTAATGCTCCCAATTGCTCTATAAATCGTCAGTGTAAAAAATAGCAGATAATGAGGATTTCTGAGTGATATTCTTACCATTCCAGGCGGATCGATGGCGCTCTTATCCGTAGAAATATCGAATTTAACCCTGCAGTAAACCCTCTTGTGGGATATAAAATTCGCCAAACTCCTGAACAAACTCCTGCAGATTCTACATTCATAAATGACTTCACACTCATAATCAAGTATCGATTTAACTTCATTATTTCCGGTATCAAACAGCTTAGCCACTTGTCGTAAACTCGACAAACTCGTTGGAATAGGCTTACGTAAATTGGACAAATCAATGCTATCATCATTGCTGGGTGGTTCCTCTTTCTGATTGATCTTCAATCTACCGAATTTACGTACATTCCTCTTACTCTTACTCTTGGCCTTCATCGTGCTGATGCCCTGCAATCAGATAAAATGAAATAATAAATCCCCCCACACTTCCACCATCAACAATCAATAAAAATCATCTCAAGGAAAACAGAAGCAACAGAAGCCCCTGTAATACTCATTATCCCCGAAAGCCTTAATTGCCTCGACATCAATGACTCCTGGGACCACGAGCTCATGACTCAGAAACTAAACCTTAAAACCCAGAGAAAATCGAGGAGAAAAAATAAGTAATCATTGATGCTCTCAAAACTTGGAAAACCCCAAGTCGAAAAATTTTCAAAAATTCCTTCAATTCCACTGATAAAATAAAAATGATAAAAAGACTCAACCCATGACCTCCAATCAACAACTCAAGTACTTGATTTAGGTACCCAAAGTACTCGAAATGTGTTGCAATTTTTTCTCTATGGACAAAACGTGGAATAATCGTGCTGTGAAGAAAAAAATAATAACTTTTGTTAATGGAGTGTTAATAAATATGGATATCATTTCGGGGAGTTGAGGGGGTAATTATTTTTTGGGTGATGAATAAAGGAGCAATATCTAGTACTGGGCCAGAATTATATCGAATGGGGAAAAGGCAAGGCCAGGTCTCTCCTCGGTTTAATGAGTCAATCAATTAATGGGGGAAATTTATGACTGGGTTAATAAATAAATAATTATTGTTTTTACCGTTTATGATGATTTGGTGTGGATGGAGATGAATTTATTGGAAGAAATTAATAACTGAAATGTGCTTGGTGAAGTGTATTGAGGCCCCACTCAAGACCACCGGGTGTCCTCCATGTTTTTTTTTATTTCGATGGTTAAGTTCGAGAGTTCGCCGTTTGGTGGAAAAGTGGAAATTTTGCGTTCGTAATTTCTCAATATTTCTGAATGCTCGCTGATGCTCATGGAGAGAGTCTGACGAATTCTGGAGATCAGGGCTGATTTTGGTGTGACACTTGGAGATTTGAGTTGACAGGATGAGTTGGATGCACAGGTTGTCATCAGTCAGGGTGAG
Organism: Fopius arisanus; assembly: GCF_000806365.1. Classification (NCBI taxonomy): domain Eukaryota; kingdom Metazoa; phylum Arthropoda; class Insecta; order Hymenoptera; family Braconidae; genus Fopius; species Fopius arisanus. The sequence continues at coordinate 942,225 of NW_011887780.1, forward strand.
TTATTCAGAGTTCACCAGGTGTTAACCTGTGAAGATACCCTGGAATTTCTTGGGGCTGTTATTTCTTCCTGATGGTATTGATGGATTGTTGGATCTTGGGGATGAGTTGCAGCAGAGGTTGGGGCAGATGTTGAAGATGTCTGGAGGAGTTCACCCCTGGAGCAGTTGGAGATGCCGGATTTTCTCAGGGACTCCAGATGATCATCTAGGAATCAATCGGTTTTTGGGGTCGTGAGGGGACAGGGGTTCCTGGAGATTTTTTCACGTGGGATTTCAATATTCGGTTTTATTTTTGATGGGGTGGAGTCGGTTTTTTAATTCATTGGGGGGAATGATGAGATTTAGGGAATTGTTGGTTAGTTGTCTTCAGAAGGACTGCTGGATACAGTCTTGGGGAAAAGATGATAAATTCAATTTTGATTTTGATTTGATTAATCATTTGGAAGCAGCAGAAACACGAGAATTCTGAAAATTATTAAATATTTCGTATTGAGTTACGGATCTTTTATTAATAACTATTGAAAGGTATATTTACATGACTCATGGATTCCTGTTTATTTTCATTATGTAATTCAATTCTAATTTTTAGTTTTATTAGATTACGGAGAGAATTTTGAATTTTAATATTAAATATTTGAATACCAAAGGGTCAGTGCAATATTTTAACAATTATCCTTGGAAGATTGTAAATTGTAAATTTATTTATTTATATTATTGTGACAGATTCCCAGGGCTGATGAAATAATAATTAATGCAATAACCTAATTATGTAATTCTTTTGGCAATTTCGTCATGAGAAATATTTGAATCTAGAAAGTCTTTGGATATAATTTCAAATTATTTTCACTGCTTCAATTCCGTTTGCTCATGTTCTCAGGTTGTGGTCAGGAGTTTAGGAGCTAGACCGGAGCTCGCAGTAAATGTTGGATCTCTGTCCAGGTGTCAGATTCCATCATCCGGCCTGTCCTCACGACATTTCAAAGAAATCAGCACGACACCTACAGTTTTTTCCACGGCTGCAATCGAAAATGAACAAGGGGTCGTCTCTAGAAATTGGGAAAAATTGAAATTCTTTTTGATCAAGAAGTATGTAAGTATTCCTTTCACTCATTCATCATCATCCAATGTATTCGTCTTTTGATTTTTACTCTCCAAATTTTTAAAACGATCCTTAAATACTCTAGTTCTAACTCTAGAAAATAATTTCCTTCTCCTTTTTTCCAGAAACTGAGACCCCTCGCATGGTGCGTATACAGAGATGCTATGGATGAAATCGATTATCTGGGATTTTTAAAAGGTGAAATAATTTAACTGATTTTTAATCCTCAAAGAATCTAGTGGAATTTATGTTATATTACTTTCTAGTCCTTTTTCAAAATCAAAATACGAATGGCTTCTGGAAAACAATCAATTCTTGAATCAAATAATAATAATTGATAACAATCCAATAATTTGAAAAAAAATATCGTTTTATATTCTTGCATTATATATTTAGGTAATTATTCAATTCACTTTTGTCTTTGGAATTATTAACGCGCACTTATTTCTCTCAATTCATTCCATTTTAATTAATTCGATTTGAATTAATTTTTCTAGTCTTAATTATCCTTTGATGAATAATAAATTTTCTTGTCAATTCTTATACGTTTTAATCGAGACAAGATAATTCTTGATTATAATATTATAATTTCGTGATATCCTTGATAAATATTCTAAAGATATTTATTTTTTAAATAATTGGTATAGAGTTCAGAATGGCAGACACATTCTTTTCCTGGTTTCTGGTGACAGAGCTCCACGTGTGGATGCTGATGGTAAAAGTGATGAACGACGGAATAAGAGGACAGGAGTCGAGGAAGTATATCGTTGAAGCAATGTGGGAAGACGCAAATGTGAGGAAGAAACAACTCGGTGTAAGATGCAAATTTTTTTCAATTAATTTATCCAATTCACTCTGCTGAAAAATTTACCATTATCCTCTTTCGATTGTTTCTATTGAATCATCATGGCTTTTACATTTTTTATAAATTGTCAGGGTCTTCTACTTTTTTTTAGTTTTTTAAACAATTGTTAATCATTAAAATCACAGTTTATAGGATGTAGAGACAAATTATTTGATATTTTCATGTTATAAATGAGATCCTATCCTGGAATTTTGAGCAATTGATGATTATGAAGTAATTATTATTTACAGAATGTTAAAGAAACAGTGGTGAAGGATCATATGAAGCAATTGGGATACCAGTTCAATGCAGCAATAATTGGATACGACGAGGGTCTCCTGGGCAGTGACAAAGTCCTGGCTGGGGCCATTTGGAGAAGGTTTCTACAATCAGAGTGTAACGACCCTGAGATCGTCGAGAAATTAGTCATTTACGTTCGCAAAACGGTGAATCAATCAGCTTTCTTATAAAATTTCAACTCAAACCTTTTCACTCATTGATTTTATTCTTTTCCAGATGATTATGTTGGATAAAATACCATTCGAACAGTTGATTTCGAAGAGAAATATCAAGTGGGTGAATTACAAAAATCTATTACAGAATCAATTGTAGATATGATTTTTTAGTATTAGCTCTCCCTCGACAGACGATTGAGTCTCCCTTGTACATATGGATAATTATAGTTATTAGAAATGCAATAGATCGAATTGAAATCGTATTTTTTTATAAGTTTATCCATACAGAATCAATCAATTAAATAAATTAAAAGCTCATATTAATGAAGTGTTAACGAACTCCAATTCAGTCGTTGATTGTAGAGTGAAAAATAAATTTAAAAATATAAAAGTTAACATTTTTCTTCGATTATTTCTCATAGAAATCGTAATTTCGGGAATTGTTGGCTTGCGCACTAAATTGTAGAGTCAATCCGCATCAGACTAAATTGATTGTAATGATTACTCTACATATCTTTTAAGGCTTCAGTCCTTTGATGTAATTACAATCAGCATTATTGTTATTAACGCTAGTGACTATTTTGCACACATTCTTGATGGCACATTTTTTATCACAGTTCCAGGAATTTCCTTTTATTTTCGCATCTTTCGCCATGTGCCTGGAAACAAAAAAATATGCAATTGATCGATTGATTGATTTTATTTATCTTTTACCTGTGATAAGCCGTCGATTTTGGGCCTTTCTTGGATAATTCAACGACCAAATCACTTATGCTTCTTTTGGATAAATCTTTTAGTCCATATTCTTCTTTGAATGAATACGATTTCACCCAGTTAGGCCGCTTTTCAGGGGTCAAATTGGCTTCTGTGAGATTGTACATCCAATTATCTGCGTCCTCCACGTCCTAGATATCCAGAAAAACATTCTTCATTAATCCAAAAAGGAAAATACATCAATTTCCATCAAATAAGAGAGCAAAATGCAAAAATTCGACTTCTATTCCACTCCTAAAGTCTCACAGAACTGCTGATAAAATATTATGCCCTTTCTTGCAAATGTTCTCTTAATTATTAATGAATTATCAATGATTTTTATTTTTATTGATTATTCCAAAATGTTGGTTTCAGTTAATTTTTAATTGATTTTTTAATTTAATTCAATTCTCATCATTCAAAACTTATTCCCTAGAACTAAAGAGAGAAATTCTGCATTGAAATATTTTCTGTAATTAATAAATATTCAATATCAAGAGGAAAAATCAAGTGGTAAAACTGAAATTATGGGACTGTTTCATAATTCTTGAAGAAAATAAATCTGGGACTCACGTAGGTTTTCCCATTTACTGTGTAAGTTCTGTAATTGGGATTAACGTATGACCAAGTGGTTATGCTGCCCCCATTCCAGGCGATGTTGATAATATTGCTGAAGTTTCTGGGTTCATAAAAAATATTGAACTCATCACTGTGAGTGTGACCGTTGAATTGTCCAGCAATAATGTGGGAGAATCGATTTATAATCTTTCGATACTCTCGACTCCACGTGTTCTGCTGGTCATGATTGCCCGAGGGCACGTGAACCAAAATGTGGACGAACTCTTTGTTCTTTTCAGCCTCGAGCAAAGTATTCGCCAGCCATTTGAGTTGACCTCCCAGATCCTTTGGCTCGTAGATTAGCCACCTGAGTCATCAGCACGAGAAGATTAATTAATCTTAATCTAAAGATTAGTTATGTATTTTAATCGCTATTGGTCTCGAGTTTTTGGAAGATCTTCAGGGAAAGATTGTAATTTTTATCTGAAAGTTGATTGATTGTCATTATCTTTTTGATTCATTATTGTTGTTTGTTGTTTGTTATATATATATATATATATATATATATATATCTATATATATTCATATACTTTTTTAAGAAAAATCAAATGAAAAAAAAAATTTCTTAAGAAATGAATCGGTTTAATACATATGATATACTTTAATTAATATATATATATAATATAATATAATATATACTTTAATTAATATATATATTTTACCAGTTATACGTGTACGCCACATTATTATTGAGGGCAATAATTCGAAATCCTTTCCTGGGAGAAAGTGTGTAAAATCCCCCCTGGAGGATTGAACTCCTGGTGGATTCTGGAAGCCAGCCATAATTTATCCAGATGTCAGCTAATAATTCGTACAGCCATTTGGTTGACACTTTGTCATCATCAACTTTTGCAGAGGCAAATCTAAAAACACGAAGTCAATTAATAAATTGTCAAAAATCATAAGTTAAATAACGGATCCTTACAAATTCAAAGGATTCGCCTCGTGATTTCCGATTATTGGAAACACCGGAGTGTCTTTGAAGGTCGTTTTAATTTTTTTAAATACATCTTGTATTATTTTTATATTTCCTTCACGAGTTGTTTCCCATTCTCCGTGATCGACGATGTCACCTGTATAATAAATATATTCAGCATCCTGAGGAATTTAATAAAAAAATAATTAATTGAAAGAATTCTTGATATTCTTGAGGAAGAGATGTCAACCAAATGGTATTTATTTATAAAAAATTGCAAACAAAGTAAATAAACATATTTACCGAATGAGTTTTGTTTATGTGGTCCAGAGCATCAATGACTGCATGCCAGGGTGTGTCGCAGACACGATAATCCCCCCAGTAACCAGCAGGAGGTGCACCTGCAGGTGATGGTCCTTGGCCTTTTCGGCAGCAATTGGGCTGACCACATTTGGCATTTCCATTAGGTTCGTAGAGGGGATCGTAATGAATGTCCGAGACGTGAACTATTTTTAGGTGTTCCTCTGATGGTGTTGCATCCAGCAATTTTGGCGGACTCCTGTCAATCTCCACTGTCCATTCGAATTTAGCTGGTGCTGAAACGCAATGAGAATTCTGCAGGGCAAGTGCACAGTAATCGTTTGCTGTGACCGTTGGATCGTTGTCGATGATCCAGAAGAAAACTGGCTGTTTAATTATAAGTGAAAGATAAATTTCATTAAAAATTATTCACATTCACGTATAGCTGAAATTCACATTAAACTATTTTTTTTTATTTTGCAAATTATTGATGGAATTGATGTAAAAAATATAACTTTCTATCAGTTTGTCGTTATTTAATGGCTCAAGAAGTTTTGTGGCGGTTCGATGATTTTCTGCCATTTTCTCATTTATACAGTTTTGTGATTTTTTTTTAAATTGAAAAAACGCGGGAAAATTTTCGCGCCACTTTGGAATTTCGGGAATCGTCAAATAATGACAAAACGCAAGAAATTTAGATGTTTTCACGTTTAAAATAAAAAACTGAAATTCAATAAAAATTCAAATTTTAAGGATGAAAAAATAAATAAAAACTGAAATTGAGTAAAAAATTCAAAAATGTTGCTCTAATTTTTAAGAATCAAAATGATTAAGAAATAAAAATAAAAAATTTATAATATTTATGGATTTTTCTCTGACTTTTGAAATTTTTTTGCAGAAAGCATTTTTCGAAAAAAATTGAAACTGTCCATCTGCACTTTATAAATAAAAAAATTATTCTTGTGGATCGTTGGCTTTCGCGAATCGCTGAGGGGTGATGAGACTTTTAAATTTACTGCATTGAGTTTTGTAGATCCACGACAGACACTTTCTGTATGAAGATGTAAGCGAATGCACAGATTGATTATTGTGTCTTGAATAGCTTCTGCGGTTGTTCCATTGCGTCTTAATTCAAGAATACTTTTAGCAAAAGCCTTGCAGGTTGTGCAGGTCACCCGAGGGCTCACTTCGTCGATACTAATTTTGGGATCTGCATGCCAATTTTCAGGAAGTGCTAAATTTTTTATCAATTTTTCCAAAGCAGTAGATGATTTTCTCGTCCTCGCCAATTTGGAGATTTCATACGAAAAATTTGTCACGTCATCTGCAAAAAAAATTAAATAGTTTTTAACTCTTTTGGGAACATTTTAATAATTCTCATTGCAGAAATCCTTCTTTCAATTCCGAAACGCTAATTCAGATTTTTGAAAAAAGAAAAACGGCTTTTAGTTTCGATTTTTCAGAACGATAAGCAATTATTTTTTGATGGAATTAATTGGCGGATTATTTGATTACCTTCGAGTGCAGCAGAGCGGCTGCAATCAATAAAAATTGCGATTGCAACCAAGAAAGTCGCTGAGACATACATGTCAGATGCGGTGCAATCACTAGACTGTTTTAATGTTCGAAAATATTTCTACACTTTTCCATCGAGATATCTGTAGAAAAATAAGAATTATCTACGATCATCAATCTGATACCCAATTATATCGGTTGACGCGGATAAACATCCGGGTTCGATCCAATTTCTCGCAACAATAATATAACTCAATAAATTGAACAATAGAAATCGTTAAATATAAATGTAATATAAAATATAGAATTAAGAAACCTTTCCTTCAATCTTGAATAACATTTATCAAAATTGTCCAAATGAAAAAAAACCAAGTGCTGAAGGTGATTGTTTGCAATTGCAAATTGAATCCGATCTTGTTGATAATAATTACTGCAACAGGATTCTTCCTATAAATTATTTAAAAAACTAAAAAATCTCTGATGGCAGAAGAAAATTGCGGAAACACTCAATTCCAAAATCCTGCACGACCATGATTAATAAATAAATTAATAAATAATAAACAATATTGTAAAACAGATAGAATTAATGAATGTTAACAAATCTATTTACCCAACGACAATTTAGTTTACGTAATTATAATTATAATTACTGACAGCAAAACAATTTAAATATTTTTTGATTTTCATGGGAAATGTATATTATTATTAATATTATTAATGATTTTAAAATGCATCATTAATTCATGGAATCACTGTGCATTACGATTACACCTTTTTCTTTCTCAAGACGTGAGATTTTCAAGGTAATTACAATCCGTGTTATTAGTGCTAGCACTAGTAACAATTCTGCAGGCATTTTCTAGGGCACATTTTGCATCGCAGTCCCACGGTTTCCAGGCGAGTTTCGCATCTTTGCTCATGTGTCTGAAAAGTGAATATCGGTTCATTGACTGATTGAGAAGTAAAAGTGAATGAATTACCTGTGATAAATTGTTGCCTTGGGACCTTCTTTGGAGAGTTCAATTATTAAATCACGGATGCTGTTATAAGACAGATCTTCAAGGCCATATTCATCCTTGAAGCTATAGGATTTTACCCAATTCGGTGGTTCGTCAGGAGTTAAATTCGCTTCTGTCATATTGTACATCCAATTATCTACGTCTTCCACTTCCTAATTAACATGGAAAATTATTTCAACTCTGATCATTTGTTAGAACATTTTGCACTAATTCGTTGATATAAATTATTTATATGATAGATTGATTGATATAAATTCAATTTATAATATGAATTAGCGCGAAACGTGACAACAAATAATTATAGTTTAAGCAATTTTCGTGAAATTCGATTTTCTAGGATTTCCCAATGGAAAACATTTACAAAATTTCTATTTTGCACATTTTTTTTACATAAATTTGATGAATTTACGATTTTGAGTCTCATAAATTTCCAGAATTAATTAATTATCAATTGAAATTATTGAAATTACGAATAATTGTGTACGTACGTAGGTTTTACTGTTGATTGTGCAAGTTCGGTAATTAGGATTAACAAAAGCCCAAGTGGTTATGCTGCCGCCATTCCAAGCGACATTAATAATTTTGGAGAAATCCTGCGGGTCATAAAAAATATTGAACTCGTCCCTGTGAGTGTGACCAGTGAACTGTCCGGTAATTATGTTTGCAAATCGATTGATGATCCTCCGGTACTCTCGACTCCAGGTGCTCTGCTGGTCGGAACTCCCCGAGGGTACGTGGGTGATAATGTGAACGAATTCGCTGTTTTCTTCAGCTTCCAGCAGTGTATCTGCCAGCCATTTAAGTTGACCGCCTAAATCATTAGGCTCGTGGATAAGCCACCTGCAATTAACGCATGTAGATAATGAAAGAGTCATAAAAATTCTGCGTATGATACATTATTTTTCTTTTCGGACATCAAGTGGAAGATTAGGTTTTTTGTGAGACCAATTTTTAAATAATATTTCGTAACAGAACAAAGATTAATATTTCTGCAAACACATTTTTTTGTAGAGATTAGCGATGGCGCGTTATGGGCGGATAAAAAAATTCATCTGATTAGGATATGAGTCGATATAAGTCGATATGAATCGATATCAATCGATATGAATCGATATGAATCGATATGAATCGATATCAATCGATATGAATCGATATCAATCGATATGAATCGATATCAATCGATATGAAGCGATATCAATCGATATGAATCGACTGACGTCATGAGTCGATATAGGTCGATATGAATCGACTGACGTCATGAGTCGATAT